>NC_030433.2:17500-317500 GCF_001660625.3 Ictalurus punctatus
TAAGACAACACACCTTCAAAAATATTGTGACTGAGGCAAGGTGGCAAGCCAGTCAAAGTTATTGCATTTTTGACTATTTTTCTTTTGCCAAAAAAAAAAACAAAAAAAAAACATAAAAATGTAGTTATTTTAAAATTATGATAAAAGAGAAATTATTAAAGACTGAGATTTCAAATTCTATTTGCTGTGCTTAATAGCAATAATTAACTGTATCATAGCACATTTGGTTTTACATGTGTAAGTCCTATAAGCAATGTTATTGTATTTTAATTATTTTTTTTCCTTTGATTAAACAAAAAAAACCCTTGATTATTTTCAAAATAGAGTTGTCGTTGATAAGAAGAATGGAGTATAATATAGTGTGAATGATAAAAATTCTGCAGGCTTTAACGGGAGAAATTTAAAAATATATTCAGTTGTATTGGTTCTATGTCCACTCAATACACATTATTAAGACTATACACATTTTGTCCTTTTTGTGTGTTTATTTCTTGAGAAATAGAAGAGAGAAACTCGAACAGCGAATTTCCAATAAAAACCCCCAACTTTAACTTTAATAAAAATGGCTCTTAAATGCTGCGTATTTGGAAAAAGACTGTTTGCAATCAACTGCAACACATTTGAAAATGGTTCGTTGCGATGCAGTCAGCAGTACAGAATATATTCCCTCAGACTTTGCACTGTTAAACTACCAAAGCAGCAACTGTACATTTTAATGCATATGCAAACCTTTACTCACACTGAACGCAACCAATAACCATTACGAGATATCGTTTAAACAAGAAGTTCGCCTCGCCTCGATACATCACGACAGACTGCTAAACTGTAGCGTTACAAACTTTTCAAATAAATAAAAAAGAGCGAATTCGTTAATTTCCAATGTGTAAGGTTATATATGAAAAGTATAAAACGTTCTATCTATAAAGCCAACAGGTCCGTGTAATGTGAGTTACTATGATATTAATATAAAATGTTATACTATGAAAATAAAAATAAATGGTTTACAACACAAAAGCTGTATTCAAATAACTAAAACAATTATTGAACTTTAACTTTACAAAATGTGTTTATTTGTGCTCACCAAACAGATTTCGTGTGAAAAGGTGGGGGTTTTCTTCTTCTTTTTTTCCCAGCGCTCAAGGTGGTATGTGCGTTGTTTGTTTGTTCCAGAAAAGTCACCAGATCAAGCGTAATGCACCAGCGCACGTGATGAAACGTCTTGAGCGCTGATTGGATAAGACAAAAAGGCCATAACTTTAAAACATAAAATGCTCGTTAAAAAATATGCCTTTTTATATTATGCAGGCACATATTGGACAACTGAAAAGCCAATAAAAAAATAAAATAAAGACTGGGCTTCAAAACATAAAATTATGTTTTTTAACATATTATTTTATTAATATAATGCAATGCCATATACATGGAATACGATGCATATGGCCAATAAAATAAAGACTGGTCTTTAAAACATGTCACACATTGCATTTTATATCAATTTAATAATAATTCCATAACACTGCATTAGTTTTTATTTGTAAAGACTTTGGAGTCATCACTTATAATAACAAATCATTATTTATAATCATGAACACTCTTCAAGTTAAGTCCTCTCTGACTCTAAAGGAGTTATTGAAATATAAATGCTCATGGAATTAATGGGACAGACCAGGGCAGGCCTAAAATGGTTTATTTTCATAGAGGTACACACATATTCTTGTTGACCATATTGGTTTGGGACTATAAGAATCCATATAAGGTGAAGAGAGATTTCTGTGCTGAGCCTACAGTTCTGTTGTGTTCTTCAAAACAGCTTTTGTTGGGAGGAACCAGATCTGCAGCGCACGTCCTCTGCCTCCTCTATAGGCTGGACAGCACCAATAGCACCAATCAGCGCTATGAGTGTATCTTCCTAGCATGGTTCCCGGATCAGTAACAAAGTAAGGGAAGTCTTGTTTAAACTATTACTTGGACTCTACCCAGCCAAAGTATAATTAAAAAGGTTTAAATTAGATATAGATACAAATTGCTTTTTTTGTGGTGCCCCTAATGAAACTCTGCTTCATATTTTTTGGGATTGTCCTTATACCCTAATTATTTTGGATTGATTTCTGTAGTTTTATTAACCAAAATTTGCTTACAGGTTTTTCATAGTTCAACGATGTACTGTTTGGTTTCTACAACATGAGCAAAACAAAAAAGAATGACTATTTTTTTAAATTTATCTCTTAATTAGAGCTGCATCGATACTAAACATTGATACCGATTACCGATTATTCATATATCATATGAATATGATATGTCATATCATATTCGTGATATCGGCCGATTCTGATACCGATAGTTCTGCCTTTTATGCCTTCTTTTAAATTAATAATAATTAATTCTACAATTCTGAAAGAAATGCAAATAAAAACTTTATTCTCTCCATTTCAACAAGTTGTTTCACAGTAACTGGTCTCATAAACAGAAAACACATTACTCTAATTAACATTAGCACATGAACTAAATTCTGAAGATTAAAGTAAGATTTCTTACCTTATTGAATGTTAGTAATTCATATTAACTGACTGAATTCTATAAAAACTCCTGTTAATCTCACATTCACTCACCACAAATATATAATATAATATATACTTTTTTTTATCAACTCAGCTTCATTTAAATCTTTCATTGGTGTACTGGCCCTTTAACTCAGCATGAGCAGCGTTTCCAAAAAACATTTGACTCGACGCCGAAACTCCCGCTTCACTGCTGCAGCGTCCGGGGTAAAAATTTAGCAGTGCAGAGCTTACAAACTGCAGTTTTGTCATCATTCCACACAAGAAACATCATCTTTACACACAGCATGAAAACTCTGTGCTTTCCCGCCTTCTTTTGATTGACAGGATATAATCGGCCCTGATCATCGGATGTTTTAACTATCGGCGACAGCGTGAAAAATTGCCTTTATTGGCTGATACCGAATATTATCATTATTGGCCGATACATTGGTGCATCTCTACTCTTAATGCTGCTTGCTGAATTTCACATTCATCTTAATAAATTCAGTCATCAAAAGCCCTTATTTCTTGTTTTTGGAAAAGAAACTGAGTAATACCAAACTATTTCACCTTCAAAGAACTCCAAAGCTGTCAAGACAGTAATCCTGTGCCATCTTTTTAACTTATTTTGTTGAAAATTGAGATGTAATCTATATATTTTTTTACAACTGCTGCTTCTCACTCCATTTTGTATGTACTATTTGTGGTAAATCTGTACAGTGTTGTTTATTCTTTACTTATGTTTTTACTATGATACCTTGGCAATAAAAAAAAAAAGTAAAAATAAACTGACTGTGCTTTCACTTGTTGGGATGGACAGGTTTTGTAGTTCTCTGTGGGTCCTCTGTATGCTTGCGGATAGCGGAGGTTATTCAAAACTGCATGCATTATGGGGAGTATTCATTTGGAGGAAAAACCACACCAAACCTTGCACTTTCAGGTGGAGTATACCGGCCCTGTTAGCTGCTAAACTGGTGAGAGTACTCCAAGCTACGTTCTTCTTGTATATTACTTTTGGGACATTGATGGACTCTTCATATACACACATACACCCTCACACAACATACACACTTATTTTAAATAAGTTGATTTGTCTTGCTGTGCACTACGTCTTATGTATTCCTTGATAAACTCAGTTTTCCCCTGTTTTTATGTAAACTCAGTGGTGTTTCTGCCGAGCGTTACAAGGAGCATGTAATTAAGTGGCCAGTAAGTGTTTTAAGTGTTAAAAACCCCTAATAATGCAAGTGTGATAAATTTGTACAATAGCGTATTTTCTAATCAAGTAAATGATATATGTATTGAGTTGGAAAATTATATACGTATACACTGAGTTAAAAGAGTCCTGTATCTTCCAGTAGAGGAATTTTTAACCACAGCAGGTAAAGACATAATACATGCATGCTAATATAAGGAAATGTATGATGCCATACAATTTCTTAGTCAACTCCTATGTAATCAGTGTGCAGGATTATGTCATGGTAATGCTCACAGGAGAGTCATAATAGGGTGCGTCTGTCCATGTGCCTCCCAGTCCAGGGTGTACCCCGCCTTGTGCCCGATACTCCCTGGGATAGGCTCCACGTTTCCCCGTGACCCCGAAAAGGATAAAGCGGTATAGAAGATGGATGGATGGATCGATGGATGGATGTCCTTGTGCCTGCGCCCTGAGGCAGACTTGGCTTAGGGAGCCTAAATAGGGAAGATCTGCCTTATGCTTGAGCTATATGAAATATATTGCATATGAAATATATTGAAATATGAAATATAAAAAATATGAAATATATTGCAAAGAACAATAAAGAAAAATATGAAATATATTGCAAAGAACTATTACTGTAAAATTAAATTTAGGCCATTATCAGTCCTTTAAATGGCTTGTACAGATGTAACATTTTAAAATCATTATTACTACAGAAACAGAATTTGTATAATACTTTTATAGAAAAAAAACATTTGCTATTTAGCGATTGCTATGAAAAACAAAAACTCTTAATATTCCCCTTGCTGAAATCTACATGAGACTGCATAGATTACACAAATTAAAGTAAGGTATAGACATGCATTTAAAACCATTATGTCTTACTCAATTGGCATTAGTCACACTCTTTCACAAACAGTTATGGTACGTAACCATATTATTAAAGGTTTACTTTAGACAAGTGGAGCATTCAGGACTTCAGGAACATTACCATGTGAGCCTAGCTTTTAGCAGACAGCTATTTATCACCCAGTGTTGCTAACACTGTAATTCCTCTGAAGAGTCTTGCACCATCACAATTCTTCTGTATTCAGCAACACCTCTAATGCATCTGCCTGGTTGTTGTGCATTGTTCTAGTAAGAGAACATTCACCGGAACATTCAACACAAAAATGGAGATAAAGTGGATTATTTTTCTGATACTGGACACTTGTTTTGGGCTCAATGAGTTCTACTCTTCAACAGGTATATAAAGTTAATTTAATTTTCCTTACTATGTTTACACAGTATTTGTGGTGATAACAAATACAGGCATGTTGGTTGTCACATGATACTTAATAAGCATACCTATAATAAAACACAATTACTTAAATACAATAAACATTAAATAATAAATTAACTTAATAAATAAGCATACTACTATATTTAAGAAATGAGTATGTAATATTTATTTAACATTTTAAGTGCATTTAAACATACCTAAAAGTCTAATAATATGCATTATTATTTTGTCTAGCATAAATTAAAAACCAAAATGAAATCGACCAATGAACTGGGATTTTACTGAGAGAAGAATATACATTAGTCATATAAAATCTTAGAGCAATGTTTTCAGGGACTGTTATTCAAAAAAAATTAAATAAGAAGTTATATAAGACTAGTGTCTAATACACTATTTAGAATTGTCCCATAAGTCATTATAAATTGTCAGTCTTTCTTCATTTATGAATTGAATTGATGAATTGAAGAGGTGAACTGAAAAATCTTTCGTTAATGTAAATTTTGACCAAATCTACAGACCATATGACCCAGCTCATTGACATAAAGAAAGATGTTTCTCAGTATCTTCAATTCTACATTTCATCGCTGGAAAATCAAACGGATCTATTGAAAAGGTAGAAAATCTAAGAACACATCTACATCTAAGTATCTATTAAGAAAATAAAATGACTTGTAATTTATGTAATACCATTTCAGGGCTTTTTCTACATTTTTATAATTAAGTACGAGCTTCAATAGACAAGAACAAAAATATATGCAACAATTCTTGTCAGTTTACTTAAGAATAAGAATATCTTGTCACCTTACTGTTGGGTTGGTGGAGATGGTCTGTTTAAAGGAAAGTACCTACTGTCACAAAGTGCTTTGGATAGTGTTTAACAAATCACCTTGCCATTTATTACTGACAGGGCCCTTCAAGGTCTTGATAGTATCTCTGACGATACATCTAAAGACCCAGAAAAGTTCATCAGCAATCCTCTCACCGCTTACAAATTTGTAAGACAGCTAAGAAATGTGGGCACAACCATTCAGAAAATCACAAAGACGAATATCTCCAAGGGTAAGGCTTCAAAAAAATACAAATAGCTTCTTAACTAGACTACTAATAACTTACTATCGTGTAAATGAGCTTTAGTAATTGTGACAGGCTTATCTCTGTTAAGATATGTTACGATTATTCCTAAAGCCTAAGGGACTTTACTGTGAATGGAAAGTTCAAGAATAAAAATCCCTTTGGTTCCAATAAACTGGCAAAATAGTATTTATTATAATACAACCCCAATTCTGAAAAATATGGGACAGTATGGAAAATGCAGAAAAAAGTAATTTGAAATTCAATTACCCTGTATTATATTGAAAACATACATTCATTTCAAATCTGATGACTGTAACACACTCCAAAAACATAATCCTACTGTTGGGACAGTCAACAGTTTACCACTGTGTAACATCACTTTTTCATTTAATAACACTTATTAAGCATTTAGGCACTGAAGACATCAGTTGATTATGTTTAGCAAGGGGAATTTTCCCCCATTCATCCATTATGCATTTCTTTAGCTGCGCAACTGTATGGGACCTTCATTGCCTTATTTTGCACTTCATAATGCGCCACACATTCTCAATTGGAGACAGGTCATGACTGCAGCAGGCCATGCTAGCACCCGCTCTGTCTGCTTATGCAACAATGCGCTTGAAAGCCGGGCAGAATGTGGTTTGGTGTTGTCCTGCTCTGGATGGCAGCATATATTGCTCCAAAATGTGTACATCTTTCTGCATTAATGCTGCCCTCCCAGATGTACAAGTTACCCATACCATGGGCACTGACATACCCCCACACCATGACAGACACTGGCTTTTGGTCCTGAGTTTGGATGGTCCTTTTCCTCTTTTCCCCGGAGAACACGGTGGCTGTTTTGTTCCAAAACTATTTGAAAAGACTTGTCGGACCACACAACACAATTCCACTGTTCTACTGTCAATCTCAGATGAGACAGAGCCCAGAGAAGTCCGCAATGTTTCTGGACAGTGTTGATGTATATATATATATATATACATATATATATATATATATATATATATATATATATATATATATATATATATATATATATATATATATATATATATATATATAAAATATAAGTTTATATTATATAAATAATAAAATATACGAATATTAAATTAATAATAAAAACTTATTTGTGGTTTCTGTTACTCGCTGCCTTTAGGAATATTTTTTTTCTTAGATTAATGGCAAAAGTACTTTTTAGTATAATTCCAAAATATTCTTCTGTGCATTGAAAAAGAAATTATTCTAATGAGATTCTAATGGACAGTTGTTGCAACTTAAGTGCTAAAAATTAGGCTACTATTTTTTCAGTACCATAATAGGGAAACATCACCCACATGGATGACTATTTAGGTCTATGAAAGCTATTTAGGTTTGGTGCTTTATCATATCGACATGCCATTTTATGGTCCAGAATTCCAATTATCATTGTTACACAATATGTTTATTTTTTATCATTTCATATGTACAGATTTAGACATGCTATTGTCAAAAACTCAGCTCCTTCCCAATGAAAATAATTTGGATGGCATAGCAGTCGCCATCATTAGACTGCAGGAACTTTATAGGCTAGATCCAAAGGACATGACTGGTGAGTTTCATAATTATTTGTTACTTAATGGAACTTACTTGCTACTTTACATTATTTGTTCTTTTACTCATGTTTACCACTTCATTATTCTGTGTTATTTTAAGGGTTAGAATCTCACTCTGCCCTGAGCCCAGACGGGTGTTTCCACATTGCAGTGATTGCTCACCAGAATCAGCAGTTCCAGTGTGCCATTCTCTGGATTCAGGAGACTATGAGGAAGCTCCATGAGGGAGCAGAAGCTGTGGTGACCAAAGAGAACGTTCTGACTCTTCTTACCTCTATTCAGTTTGACGTGTGCAACCTACACTTTGCTCTTGGAGTAACACAGCTACTAATGCACAATGGTAACTCTTGTGATGTTTTTGTAATACATATGTGTCTTTAGAAAGAATTTAGAAAGATCTCACTTTTTGAAATTGGAAAAAACATGACTGTAAAAAACACTCCTTTACATACTCACAAGTAGTTAGACCTTGTTTCTTAACACTAACATGCTTTTTTAAATACATTTTTAAACAAAATGTTACATGTGACATATTTTACATTTTAAATAAAATGTTTCTAAGTCATAATTTCTTCTTAAAGTAAATAAGGTATCTCATCCTCCACAGATAATTTAAATTTGAAGACTATACTCCAGCCTGCATATACCAACAGCCTGATAGAGAATATTAAAAACTTGGATGGAATGCAACACTTCATTACTCCCTTTGACACGTCTGCTCTTCATCGTCCAATGCAAAATGGATATGAGGCCTTGTGTAGAGGGCAGGGGATCAAAATGGTAAATAGACTAAGTGGCATAAAATTAGGCTTGTGCAATAATATGATTTTATAGAGATAGCAAAACCACTGGTGCAGTACATTTTTCAAAAGAAAGAATGCACTGATGAGCAGTGTTGGGTAAGTTACTCAAAAAAAGTAGTCAGATTTTTTATTACATTATTGATTACTGCATGTAAAAAGTGATCATATTACTAATTACTTTCCTTTCAAGTTACTTTCAAAACCTACCAAACTTACAAAAATACACTACAAAGTGAAAGCATACATCAATGTATGACATGTTCAGAAAAATGTTCTCAGTTCACTGAAGACTAAACTTACAACACCACTGTCTTCTTTTATGATGTTCAGTTACGTGGTGACAAACCACTCCAATGGAGAATTATTCGGGGCTAAACCAAAAATCTTTGGGGCTACAGCCCTGAATGTCCAGGCCAGGTTATGTCCCTGGCAGCTGTGCAAAACATGATTTATTTTAAAAATGCATTTTACTTCATTTTGTTTTCTTAACAATAAATTTGTAATGCAGGTAACGTAATTTTATTGACATCAGTAACTGTAATCAAATTACATAAATTTAAAATGTAATACTGTCACAAATCGGAGTTGAGCCAGAAGCAGGTGCAGATAAAGACATTTATTTAACCAAACGTACTATGAAACGAATACACTAAGAAAACTTGACCAAACACACTGTGGCAAGAAACAAACACCGAGCCATAAACACCGTGAGTCGAACATGGAACACAGGGGTCTAAGACAAAGAAAGACAAGCACATAGTGCAGACCAGGACTATATATACACGTGAGTGCCCATTAACCAAAACGTGAATCAGGTGCAGGTGGTCATGTGACAACTAGAGCAGTGCAGTGGCTGATGGGAAGTGGAGTCCAGAGTTTCTTGATACGTGACAAATGCGTTACTGCATTATCAGAAAAAGTCATTAGAATACAGCAACATGTTACTTTGTGACATGTAATACCCAAATCTGCTGAGTTGCAAATGATGTCAAATCTTGTTCAAATCATGTGAATATATAAAGCATTGCTGAGATACGGCCTCACTTCCTTTTACCAACTTCAAATTTGTTTGCAGATTATGGAAGAAATATAACAGTTTGTATTGGAGAAACAAAAGTCGGAGACACTTTTTTTTATGGAATAATCTTACAATGCCATGATCCAAAGTTTGAGATAATCGGGAAAAAATTGTAAGAAAAGAAGCCAAAAACATTTTTAAATTGAATTGACCAACATGACCACCTCCCTGTTTGGCAGATCACAAAATTCATTACATGTCAAACTTTTGACACCTAATAAGAAATCAGGAGAAATCATGATTGCAGGTTAAGTGGTTCAAAAGTTATTAGCAGTTTTACTAATTTGTGAATCATCAGACAAAACATTTTGGAGACCTTTAGGACAAGGTCATTTATTCATCTACAAAGTTTAGTCAAAATCCATCCCACTCTTCCTGAGATATAGCCTCAGTCCCTGTTAGGTGACTTCACCATCACATTTGTTTGCATGTTATGGATGAACCTTCCATCATATCAAAAATCTAAGGAACAGATTGGTCTCCTGATGCTCTCTTCCCAATATCATGGTTATTCAAAATAATTTGCAGGAGAAGAAGCAGAAAAAAACTCAAAATGGCTTCATGTTTGAGATATCACAAATTCCCAAAGTCAGCAGCACCCAGTATATTCAAGAAAATCAATAGATGTTGAGTGGTTCATAAGTTATTAACAATTTTACTAATATGCAAATTATAGCATCACCTAGTGGTACATATAGACAAAATTTCTTGGAGTCCCAAATTTGTTTGCACATTATGTATGAACTGTACTGTATATAACAATAGCAGAGAAACAACTTTTTATGCTGCCTGCCAAATTTGGTCATGATTGGACAAAATTTGTAGGAGAAACATAACAACTGTTTCTGAAAAAATAAAAAATGGCCAACTTCCTGTTTGAGAAACCACAAATTCATTACACCCACAACATCAGCACCTTTAAGGGACTAAGAATCTTGATTTAAGGCTGAGTGTTTCAAAAGTTATGAGCAATTTTACAAATTTGTTAATTACAGTATAACACCGCCTAGAGATGAATTTAGAGAAATCTTTCTGGGGACCCTTAACATGAGGTCTGTCTCCTACCTGTGTGCCAATTAACAATTTGTAGAAGTTGAAGCTAAAAAAAAAAAAAAAATTAAAAGGCTGACTTCCTGTTTGAGAAATCACAAATTCATTACACTCACAACATTGGCACATTCAAAGCACTTTCAATAGAGCAAAATAAGAATCTTGATTTAATGTTGAGTGTCCCAAAAATTATGAGCAATTTATCTTAATTATAGCACAATCTAGAAGTGAATTTAGACAAACCTTCTTAGAAACTTAGGGTAAACAGTAATTTGAAGAAAGAAAAAAAAACAATTATTTGATTTTTGGGAAAATCAGACGAGCGGTATAGGAGTAGTTTGAAAAAGTAGGTTTTCAAGAAAATTTTAAATGGTGGGAAAATGTTCATGATAGAAGATGACATCATAGGGTGTATTTGACTCTACATGAGCTACGAATCAGAAAACATAATTTTCTAGCCTTTACAGTTCAAAGGTTATCAGTATAAAAATGAATAAAAAAAATTGTGCTATTGGTGGTGCTACAAGGATTGAGATAGCAGCTCCAAATTTGCTATGGTAACATTTCAGACTGTCCCACCTATCTGTGTAAAATGTTATAATGTTCTTAAGGTCTATGGGCTGCCATAGACTCAACAGTGGAAGAAGAACAAGAAGAAGAAGAACAAAGTAAAGTAAAAAATAAAGAAAAAAAAAGGTGCCTACGCACCTGTTGTGCTTAGCCCGTAATAATGATGAAGGACATGCAATCACTCTAGGGTACCTATGCACCTTCAGTGCTTGGCCCCTTAAAAAGACCAAGAAATTCTGGAACAATATTCTATGGACAGACGAGACAAAGATCAACTTTTATCAGAATGGTGGGAAGAGAATAGCATGGATAAGGGATGGAATTACTTGTGATCATAACATTACCTCATCTTATGGCATACACATGCATAGCTGCCAGTGGAGTTGGCTCATTTATTGTTGACAAAATCATAAGGATGAATTATGAAATGTATAGGGCTATGATCTGTTTAGCTTCAGCCACATGCTTCAAAACACATTGGATAGTGCTGCACAATGCAGATGGACAATGATTTGAAACATAATTCGAAAAGCAACCCAAAACTTTTTAGGGCAAAGAAGTGAAATATTCTGCAATGGCCAAGTCAATCACCAAACCTGAATCTAATTGAGCATGGAATTCACATGCTGAAGGCAAGACTGAAGACAAAACCCCCAAAGAACAAGTAGGAACTGAATGCATATATAAAAAACTTCATAAAGTTCAAGTTAAAAAGATAAACATTTGCATTATTTAATTTAATGTCAACTCCTATATAGTGTGGTAGACAGCTAAAATAAAATGTTCAAATATTTATGGACCTGACTGTATTTATGCTTCGATAATATTTTTTTTCCAGATACAATATTATTTTCTTATTTTCACTTGTAGAACCCTAAGAGACAGAAGAAATTGGTTTGTAGGTACATGACAGGTGAAGGGAGCCCTCAGCTGATATATGCCCCTGCTAAAGAAGAGGAGGAATGGGATGAGCCCCTCATCCTCAGATACCATGACATAATTTCCTTAAGTGAGATAGAGGTCATCAAAAGACTTTCTAGGCCAAAGGTGAATCTGACACTTTTTCCTTACCTTAACATTTTTTTTCCTTTTTGCCTTCAATTTCAAAATCTTTTTCATTTTATTCTTCGTATGTACATTATGTAACAGTAGTGCAGAGATTTTTTGTGATTGAAAAAAGAAAAAGAAAAAGAAAAAAAAACAGCCATTGACGATCATTCATAGATATTGTTGCAGTTGTTGACAAAAGCTGATTTGGGGTATGATGGTAATGACTGCTGTAGTTTAAAGATTGATATTTGATGTGCTTTTTGTGTACCTGTAAAAAAATAAATAAATAAATAAAAAGGTGAAAGGATTCTACAAATTACAGTACTTTATTTAATATAAACAAATAATTCATGCCCTTTTCTTTTCATCCATAGCTTGCCAGAGCTAAAGTTTCAGACCCGGTTACTGGGAAGTTCGTTTACACCACAGTGCGAGTTTCAAAGAGGTATGACCTGTGAAAAATAACCAGTTTCCATTTAGTAAATCTGGCATTTGTTATGATGACCTACCTCTCCTAATTAAGCTATGTTTCCCTGGTTGTATATAGCATCTAATACGATGCATCTAATAACCACTCACACCCTTGAAAGTTAAGACGGTAGCTAAGCCGGAATCTTTATCTCTTTCAGTGCATGGTTGTCTAATGATGAGAGTCCTGTAGTTGCCCGTGTCAATCAGAGACTAGCTGACATCACTGGTTTGGACATGAATACTGCTGAAGAACTTCAGGTAAAGCTATTGAAGATTTGATCTTTTTTTTTTTTTTTTGCTGCTGCTGCTGGTGCAGTGTCTCTAAACTGAAAGCACTTATGTGTGGAAACTGGTATATTTTATTTCTTTAACCCTCTATAGGTTTAGAAAATCACAAGTAAAAGTTTTTTACGTAACTTTACTTTAATGTTTATCAATATAAACATTAAACCAATACATTTCTACTATACTGTCACATATATATCATTTAAATGTTATATATTTAATAAATCATATGTTATAACATTTACACTCACTGGCCACTGAACACTATACTAACACTGGGTAGTGCCCCCTTTACTCTTAGAACAGCTTCAATTCTTCATGGCAACATTCCTTTGAGATTCTGGTCCATGTTGGTATGATTACATCACATAATTGGTACAGATTTGTCAGCTGTACATTTATGCTGCAAATCTCTCTTTCTACCAAATCCCAAATATGTTCAATTGGATTCAGATCTGGTGACTGTGGGGGTTATTAATGGTCCCTTAACTCATTGTCATGTTCATGGAACTAGTTTGAGATGACTTGTGCTTTGTGACATGGTGCTCATGCTGGAAGTAGCCATTATAGTATAGTAATATAATGTGGTCATGAAGGAACACGCATGGTCAGGAACAATACTCAGATAGACTATGGCATTCAAACAATTCATTTTATTAAGGAGCATATTACCTATTAAGGAGCCAAGAACATATTCCCCACACCATTACACCATCACTACCACCAACCTAAACTGTTGACACAAGGCAGGTTGGATTCATGCTGTTCACACCCTGCACCCTTCAATACAGTCCTGACCCATTTTCATTTATGGCATCTTTCTCTCTCATTTTTAAAAACCTTTAATAGATCTTTTTGATGTTTCTTCTTTTCACTGTGGTTATTGCTTTGTTATTGTAAGAAGCCAAACATTTCAGAACTAAGCCTTCACAAACCAAGTCATTGATTATTATTGCACTCAGCTAAAATTGAGTTGTTAATAACTCAGACTTATTTGCAAGATTGTAATTTTACTTTCAAACTAGAAGGTTAAAGTAAATGGATGATGTTGGCTTGACAGAGCCTCCTAAACATGCTAAAGATTTAAACAATATTACAGTGTTTTATTTCATTGCTTTTTAAATATTAAACCAGTTGAGTGTTAAGCATGTAACAACCTAAAGTGTTATAATGATTAAATGTTAAAATCTTAAAGATTGTGTTTAAAGGTTAAAACCTTTAAAAAAAAAAAAAAAAAAGTGGAAATACGTTTACAGATTTAAACATTGAATAGTTTGCTAACCAGTGATAACCCTGTTGGTTGCTAGAGCATTGCTAGGTGGTTGCTAGGGTGATGCTAATTGGTTGCTATGATATCTCAGTTGGTTGCTAGGGTGTTGCTGGGTGCTTGAAAATGCTAACACAGTTGGTTGCTAGGTTGTTGGTATGCGGTTGCTATGCTAACCCAGTTGGTTGTTAGATGGTTGCAATGCTACCAAAGTTGGTTGTGAGGGTGTTGCTAGGTGCTTGGTATAATATTCCAGTTGGTTGCTAGGGTGTTGCTAGATGGTTGCTATGCTGTTCCAGGCGGTCGATATATAGCTGTTGCCTTAGCTAGAGTCTTTCTCGAAGGTTTTAGTATGATCCCAGGTGGTTACTAGGTTGTAGCAAACTAGTTGCTAAGCAAACTAATCTGACTACCAGGGTATCATTTGGTTGCTATTACAGGACAGGTGTTACTAGTTTTAATTGCCTTCAGCATATCTGAAAGAAGGATATCTGAAAGAAAGGCTCAAATCGTGTGAAAGCAGGAGCAACTAAGTATTTTTAGTGTATTCCTATGAGACACACACACACACACACACACACACACACACACACACACACACACACACACACACACTCACACGCTTTGGAGCATTGCTATTTGGCAACTGTACTTGCAATCTTTCCTAGAAGCACATAAGGTGGGGGAAATAAGTATTGAACTCGTTAATATTGTTTTCAGTAAATATATTTCAAATTAGAATATTCACATGAAATTCTCACCAGACATCAGTATTAACTCAAGAAATCCAGAAATATAAAGAATTCACAACATTAAAGTCCATAAATACAGTTATGTGTAATAAAGTGGAATTTCACAGGAAAAAAGTGTTGAACACACTAAGAAAAAGCAGTTGTCCAAGGCAATGTAAGGCAAAGAACCAGCTGAAATCCATAAGTAATTATACCCCCTGTGCAAATTAATATCAGCTGGGTTAGTAAATTGATGGGCTATAAAAAGGCTTTTTATTACCAGTCACACAAAAAACATCTCATGATGGGTAAAAGCAAGAGTTCTCCCAAGACCATCGCAACCTTATTGTTGCAAAATATATTGATGGAATCGGATACAGACGTATTTCAAAACTTCTGAATCCTCCAGTAAGCACCATTGGGGCCATTATCCGCAAGTGGAAGCAAAATCACTCCATCATCAAACGGCCACGCACAGGAGCTCCTCGCAAGATTTCTGACCAGAGAGTCAGAAGAATAGTCAGAAGAGTAGCCCAAGAGCCAAGGACCACTTGGTAAGAGCTCCAGAAACACCTGGAGGCAGCAGGTGCCATCGTCACAGAGAAAACGATAGGCAGTGCACTCCACTGCTCACGCTCACCCCGCAAGACTCCATTACTAAAGAAAACTTTGCTACAACTCATTTGGACAAGCCTATGAAATACTTGGAGAGTGTAGTCTGGTCAGACAAGATCAAAATTTTACTTTTTGGCTGTCATACTACACGTCATGTTTTTTCATTCCAACAGAAGCCACACCTAAGTCTACTGACAGCCAAGGTCAACTGATTAAACAGATGGAATCAGGTGTGGCTCTTGCTTGATTGGCATGAAAACCTGCACCCACACCACCCTTTGTGGATGTCATGGTAAATTCCAAAGAGGCGTAGAACTATATTAGCCCCAACATGTCACATTTCTCAAGCATTCTTACCTGTATCTCATCGCACCTTTATTAGCACCACTATATATACTGTAATTCTAGTGTTTTTATTGTCTGGTTGTCAAGCATTTGTTGCAATGGTTTTGTGTTGTTGTGTGTGTGAGAGCGCCACAATTTTGCCCATAGTATGTATGTTCTTTACTTTGTTACCACAGTTCATGTTATTGTTCTTGTTTTCAAGTCTTTTACTGTTTTGTTAGCACTTTACTTAATAAAATAATCTGCACTTGCATCTGCCTTTGCCTCCCAAATGTGACAAAGCTTGACTGATGACATGGATGCAGCGGCTTTTTTCACCATCCAAAAAGCCATCCTGGAGAAAAATTGTCTGATGTGGAAATTACAGGGGAAGGGAAGTTGGGTCAGAGCCACTCAGAAATGGCTCGATGCCAGGTGCCCCCTCAGGAAATTCTTTGAGGAGGGGGCTCCCAACCTAGGTAAACTCATCTCCCACCCTCCTTGTTCGACTTTGGTTGCCCTGCTTTCTTACTCAGCTGAGGTCATTACTCCGCTGCCTGGTTCCACTGAGGACATCCCCTACCCCTCTGCTCTGCAGAAGATACCATTACAGCTCATGGCCTCACCACTCTGTCTCTATGCTCTGCCTCCAATGTCACTACACCACCGGGCTCCACTGTCAGTCGCTCTGACTTCCTACTCTACTGAGGACGTCGCTCTGCCTCCTTGCTCTGCTGAAGACATCACTCCTCCCCCTGCTACACTGTGTATATGGCTACCCCCTCTTGTATCATGGAGAACATTGCTCCCCTATGAAGGTAAAATGATGCCTAAAAGATTTGCATGCACGGGGTAAGATTTGTAAAAGTGTACATAAGATTGCAACCGTAAATTACATTTGCATGCAACTGAAACTTTGTAAAAGTGTAAATCAAGTTTCAAGTGTAAAAAAAAAAAAAGATTTGCAGCATTTTTTTCTGTCTTTCATAAGTGTAATTCATGTGTTGTGAAACTGCAGCTTCATGGTAATGCGAAATAAATATGATCTCTATTCTTTTGACTTCCATTTTTCCACGCTCACACTTTTGGCATGTTTTTTTTTTTTTTTTTTGCTGAAATATGGCCAACAGCATTGCAAGCCTATAAACAGCGATTTGCAAGCAAAAACAATGATGTCAAGAACTGCAAAATGGATTGACCACGTAGAACCAATCTGTATGTGTAAAAAATAAACTGTTGCAAATGTCTAAATGACTTGTGTATGTAAGGAAAATATTTTCCTGAAATAACCACATATGTACTGTTCCGTCTTTCTTTTAGTTGCACTTAGTTTTGACATGATTCTCTCACTCATTAGAGTTTTGCCAGCATGAGGGTGAAGGCGGGCCTATCTTGTAGCCAATCAAATGAGTTTCTCATTGACTCTCAATTTACATTTACATTTATATTTATTCATTTAGCAGATGCTTTTATCCAAAGCAACTTACAAATGAGAAAATACAAGCAAAGCGATATATCAAGCAGAGAACAATATAAGTAGTGCTACCAAACAAGATCTGTTAATTGAGTTCCAGAAGACGCAAAGTGCGCAGAGTAGAGGTGTAAGTGCCAGAGTAATTTTTTTTTTTATGGGTTTTTTTTTTTTTAAGTATTCACGGAAGAGATGGGTCTTTAGCTGTTTTTTGAAGATGGTGACAGATTCTGTGGTCCGGATTGAGGTTGGAAGTTCAGTCCACCACTGAGGAACAGTTAGTGTGAAAGTTCTTGAAAGGGACCTTGAGCCGTGCTGAGTAGGTACTAGTAAGCACCAGTCATTGATCGATTGTAGATTGCGTGAGGGAACGTAAGCCTTCAGGAGAGAGTTGAGGTAGGGGGCGCTGTTCCAGACAAGGTCTTGTAGGTGTGCATCAAGGCCTTGAATTTGAAGCGGGCGGCTACAGGAAACCAGTGGAGGGAGATGAAGAGGGGCATGACATGGGTTCACTTGGGCTGGTTGAAGACGAGGCGTGGTGCTGCATTCTGTATCATCTGAAGGGGCCTGGACTAGTATCCATGTAGGCTGTTCGGTGAGGTAGGGTCTGATTTTCTTGATGTTGTACAGGATAAACCTACAGGACTGTGCAGTTGTTGACATGTGGTCCGTAAAGGTCAGGCTGTCATCGAGAATCACCCCAAGGTTCCTGGCCATCCTGGTTGGCTTGAGTGTGGTTGAGCCAAGCTGTACAGTAAGGTTGTGGTTGATTGAGGGACAGGTTGGGATGACGAGAAGCTCAGATTTTGCCAGGTTGAGCTTAAGGTGGTGTTCCCTCATCCAGACCGAGATGTCCGACAGGTAAGCAGAGATACATGCAGAGATGGATGGCTGGAAGGACAAATAGAGCTGGGTGTCATCAGCGTACCAATGATATGAGAAGCCATGAGACTCAATCACCTGCCCTGGAGATGTAGTGTAGATAGAAAAGAGCAGTGGACCCAGAACTGACCCCTGTGGAACGCCAGTTGTGAGTTGCTGAGTTTCAGAAATACCTCCCCTGCAAGATACCTTGAAGGATCTATCTGAGAGATAGGATTCCACCTAGCGCAGAACTGTTCTGGTGATGCCCAGGCTGGAGAGATTATCTGATTGGTTCAAAAAACATACCAGGCACCAGAAGACATCGTTATCTTCATTTGGCTCAGCATCATTCTCGCTGCTGGAATGGTATACACATAATACACATAATTTAAATATATATATATATATATATATATATATATATTAATTACATTTTTCATTAATTAAATTTTTCATACTATCCCAAATTTTCAGAATTGGAGCTGTATATAATTATCTAATTATATATACATGAGACACAATAACACAAAACCAGTTCACATTTCATTAGTGATGTCAGGTACTGATGTCAGGCAAGGAGGCCCGGGGTGCAGTCTTCATTCCAATTCATCCAAAAGGTGTTCAGTGGGGTTGAGGTCAGGTCAAGTTCCAATCCAACCAATGATTACTCAGTGAATGCTTAATGTTCACACAAAGATAAGTTAATTTCTCTCTCTCTCTCTCTCTCTCTCTCTCTCTCTCTCTCTCTCTCTACCAGGTTGCAAATTATGGAATTGGAGGACACTACGAACCACACTATGACTCAATGGTGGGACTCTTTCTGACAACCTTACAAATGCATATAAGTGAACTGTGAAATGTCATATATGTATATCTTTAGTGAACATTTTTATATATGTACACTCAGCAGAAAAAGAAGCGTCCTCTCATATTCAACTGCTTTTACACACATGCATTTGACAAACATAAATGGAATAATGAGTCCCTGAACAAAGGGGGGGGTCCTCCTGCTGCTTTAAGTACTACAGTGCATCTCATCCTCATGGACTGCACCAGATTTATCAGTTCTTGCTGTGAGTTAGCCCACTGTTCCACCAAGGCATTTGCAAGTTCTCAACTGTGCTACAGGGAGATAGGAAGGACAGCTGATTGTCCTTCCTATCTCCTTGTAGCACTGTCTTAGGTGTCATACATTTCAGACATTGCAGTTTATTGCTCTGGCCACATCTGCAGTACTCATGCCTCCCTGCAGCAGGCCTATGGAATGTTCACGCAGGTGAGCAGGAACCCCAGGCATGTTTCTTCTGGTGTGTTTCAGAGTCAGTAGAAAGGTCGCTTTAGTGTCCTAAGTTATATTAACTGTGACCGTAATTGCCTACCAACTGTTAGTGTCTTAAGGACTGTTCCACAGGTGCATGTGGAATAATTGTTTATGGTTCATTGAACAAGCATGAAAAACATTGTTTAAACCCTTTCCAATAAAGATCTGTAAAGCTTATTTGGATTTTACTAAATTATCTTTAAAATACAGTCTCCTGAAAAAGGGATGTTTCTTTTTTTGCTGAGTATAC
Source organism: Ictalurus punctatus (assembly GCF_001660625.3). Taxonomy (NCBI): domain Eukaryota; kingdom Metazoa; phylum Chordata; class Actinopteri; order Siluriformes; family Ictaluridae; genus Ictalurus; species Ictalurus punctatus. Next base: position 37,340 of record NC_030433.2, read on the forward strand.
ATCCATCCATCTACTATACCGCTTATCCTTCAGGGTCACAGGGAACCTGGAGCCTATACCAGGGAGCATTGGGCACAAGGCGGGATACACCCTGGACAGGGTGGCAATCCATCACAGGGCACAATCACATACACATTCACACACCCATTCATACACTATGGACACTTTGGACATGCCAATCATCCTACCATGCATGTCTTTGGACTGGGGGAGGAAACCGGGGAACACGGATGAAACCCCCACATGACACTCCAGGTGTTCAAAAACTTTTGACTGGCAGTGTACATATAAGAACTTTTCTAATTTTGTCGACTGTACAGGTGGCAAATGGCCTTCCATTTACTGAGAAAAGGATTGCAACTGTCCTGCTCTATGTAAGGCCTGACACTCAGTGTATTCTATGTTACATTCATACTGTTCCACATTATCTCAGTATCATTAAAAATGAACTGTTCTGTCTCAGATGAGTGATGTTGAAGTTGGTGGGGCCACTGTGTTTCCTGATATTGGTGCTGCACTTCCACCAAAAAGAGTTAGTGAACCTAGTAATCATTTCTACATTTGAATATGATCATGACGCACATGGCACTCACTTCACTGATTCTACAGGGTTCGGCAGTGATTTGGTTCAACCTACTGAAGAGTGGAGAAGTGGATACCAGAACTTTGCATGCTGCATGCCCAGTTTTTGTAGGCAGTAAGTGGGGTAAGTTTCCAGTAAGCACCTCTGCATAAAATGCTTGGCGTATTTGGTTATTTTTATTAATTTACTCAATTTTACTGAAAATTGGAAATAAAATCAGTGCTCAGTGATATCAAGCAACTTCATAATATTTCTTTTAATCTTTGATTTAGTTGCCAATAAGTGGATCTGCTGTCGGGGACAAGAGTTCAGGAGAAGGTGCACTCTGTCCAAGTCTGACTGAGACTGAAAACTGAAACTTGATGTGTCTGATTTCTCAAGATACTTTATCCCCCATCATAGGGCTTATGAAAGAACTCTACCTAAAGCAAGCTGAAAAGCTTTTCAGAACTAAGATATTTGGCATAGACCAAAGGGGCTGATTAGATTTGTACCAATTTTTTGTAATGTGTATTTGCACAATAAAACATAGATTTGATACGCAAGGTAAATATATATTAGTTTACTATTTAATATGACATGTAACATGTAATAATTGTCATGGTAAAATTTGAGAAACTTTATTAATTGAATATTATAACATTATAATGTTGAATATTTTATATTAGTACTCAACATTGACATTTCAAGAGTAATAATTTTTTAATTATTTAATTTTCCATTCATATAAAGCAGTGAATGATTAATCTTAATCAAAGGCAGCATTTCAGTGTGCCCTTACTAAAACATTGCCATTTGAGAACTTACAAAACACATTTCCACAAAAACATTGGGACAATGGGAATGAATTTACATAATTCCTGATGGATTTGTTGAAAAAAAAAGTGAATTATCACAGGCAATGGAAAGATTTTTTCTAAAGAATTAAAAATGCCAGAATTATGTCAATGCATAGAACACATACACTATATGTATACGGTGGCTTAGTGGTTAGCACATTCGCCTCACACCGACATGGTCGTGGGTTTGATTCCCGTGGGTCTGTGTGTACGGAGTTTGCATGTTCTCCCCATGAAACCCCCGTGCGGGGGTTTCCTCCGGGTACTCCGGTTTCCTCCCCAAAGACATGCATGGTAGGCTGATTGTTGTGTCCGTAGTGTGTGTGTGATTGTGTGCCCTGCGATGGACTGGCACCCTGTCCAGGGTGTACCCCACCTCGTGCCCGATGCTCCCTGTTATAGGCTCCAGGCTCCCCCGTGACCCTGAAAAGGAGTAAGCGGTTGAGGATGGATGGATGTGATGGTCAGGTGTCCACATACTTTTGGCCATATAGTGAACATACATACTGCACACAAGCACATCTCTATTTAATTAATCTATTCATGACCTTCAAAGGATATTGTGTGTCTTGTCTCTAAATATTCTCTGCTTATCATACCTTTAATTACAATTGAGTGGACACATTATTCAGGAGAGAAATTCAGAACCAAGCCTTGCAATTTCTATCTCAATGCTACTGAAACATACCATCAAAATAGTTAATTCAAATCATTCCAATTTTATTTGTATAGCGCTTTTAACAATGGACATTGTCTCAAAGCAACTTTACACAAACATATAAACACAGGATAGAGATTTTAAGTGTGTGAATTTATCCCTATTGAGCGAGCCAGTGGCGACGGTGCTGAGGAAAAACTCCCTAAGATGTAAAGAGGAAGAAACCTTGAGAGGAACCAGACTCAGAAGGGAACCCGTCCTCATCTGGGTAAAATATATTATAGTTATATGGAACAACAGGAGGGCAAGGCTTCGTTTGTCTTTGTTGTATTTACCATTTGACAGAGGGGGTTTAAAATGTCCAAACTTATTGTGGTGTTACTGGGCTGCACAGCTGAGGTCTGTTATGTTCTACTTTTCAACAAGTGAGCCTCTACATCGGACAGAAATGGAATCTCATAATCTAACCCTAACTCTTCCCTCATACATATACTCAGACACAGCAAAAAGACTAAGGAAACAAACTAAAAACCCAATTGTAAAACACGTTAAAAATATGGTACGACGTACAAAAATATTTAAAGGACCTACATTCATTATCGCAATATAGTCCAATATGGGTTAATCGTTTTTTTTGTTCCAGGAAGAGCAGATGCTACGTTCAAATTGTGGGATTCTAAGGGACTTAAAATAATCCAAGATCTTTATCTGATAGATTCTGATATTATGATGTCTTTTGAGGAGTTGAGGCTTAAGTTCAGCCTTAATAGGAAACATTTTTTCAAATACCTCCAGCTTAGAAGCTTTATTAAAGCAAATCAAGTTAATGCCATTACTAGACCCACACATTCATCTTTGGAAAAAATTATTATAAAGGATCATTTGAGAAAGAGTATCATATCTGAATTTTATGGGTTGCTGACTTATTGTTCGTCCGAGGATTTATGGTGTAGGTTGAATGCTTGGAAGGAAGACTTGCAGTTTGAAGTTTCAGATGAGGATTGGAAAGTAGCTTGTACTAAGGCTCATACTATGTCTATAAATACACGCCTTAAACTTATACAGTATGAATGGTTAATGCGGACATTTGTAGCACCGGTGGAATTAAATAGAGATAATAAAAACATACCAGACATATGTACAAAATGTATGGAAGCTAGATGAACTTTGTTTCATTGTATTTGGCAATGTAGAAGGACAAAATTATTCTGGAAAGAGGTAAGAGTCATAATGCAAAACATCATTTCAAAACCAATTTTACTGGACCCTAAGCTTTTTCTGTTGGGCTTATACCCAGAGAAACATAATTATAGTAGAAATCAGCGAGCATTTATAGACCTCGGCTTGCTTCATGCCAAAAAATGCGTCGCATTGTTGTGGACAAAGACTCACAGACCAAGTACTACTCAATGGATAAGACAAATGTTGTCGAGCCTTCCATTAGAAATGATAACTTACATATTAAAAGCTAAACAGCAAATATTTGGAAATATATGGAGCCCTTTCACTGATTGTATTAAAGATTTGCATTTAACAGATGAGGGAGTGGATGACTAATATTTGTGGACAGTGCGGGTTCCGACTTTGTAAACTTGATATATCCATCAACATATTTTTGTTTCATTTTGTATTCATTACGATTATAAAAGTCAATTGTGAATAGATTATCATTTGACAAAACAGGAGGAGCATTCTTGTTCTGAGTGTTGTTTGTTTTTTTCTTTCTTTTTGGTTTTTTGTTGGTTTGTTTGTTTGTTTGATTTATACTATATATATATATATATATATATATATATATATATATATATATATATATATATATATATATATATATATACACACATTTTATTTTCCAGAGTAACTGCAGAGTTTTTATGGATGTATAGAATTTGAATGAATGTATATGAATTTAAAATGCTGTATTTCAAAGTGTTATGAAGTGAAAAATAAAAATATTGTGGAAAAAATATATAAATATTATGGTTTTAAATAGAAAATTTTGTTAAATTTTGTTGTCATGTCCATTATAAGTCAACCCAATATAAGGTAGAGATAACAGATTTATATTTATAAGTTAATGTCCAGATGGTACATGATGAAGTTTAAGCCATCTTGATTTACATGGAGGATTGGATCAGACAATAATGGAGCTTCTTATATAATTATTATTAAAATGTTAAAGTATTAAAAGTTAAGGATCATGAATATCTACAACTGAAGATTTGGTTGATGTTAGTATGCCACTGGGTATAGCCTTAATTAATTTATTTATTTATTTATTTTTAAAAAAATTCTTTATCATTTACAAGTGTATAATTGCCTATTCTTGTCAATAAGATGGTTTACAATTAATATGTTATGCTGAAACCAATTCTCCAAGTACAATGACTTGTAAGTGATATTACCATTGTTCCAGATAAAACATCTATTGGGAGAGAAATTGTGCTTGTACAAATGTGACCAGTATAGTAATGCTTGTTTGTGATAACTAGCCAGGCCAAGCCATAGGCTACTTGACATTTAATACTATGGATTTTTATAATATTGGGGTGGGACACTTCAGATTCTACAGAACATTTGATTGACATGATACAGAAAATCTGATGAGAAGCTGAAGTGCAGAATGATGTCATCAAAACTGTTGATCCATATTGGTCGTAGAGAGTGACTATAAATTTTGAATGCATATATCTTCTAAATGCAAATTTTGTCATTGTTTTGGAGTACACTAGCTTATAGATAACCTTAAAGCTTTTAGTATGTTAGCTTAAAGGCTAACATACTAAAAGCCACAAAACTTCAATTTTGATTTCATGGGGACTTTTATGAAAAGTAATGACAGCAATGGAGAGCAAAGACAAGGGAACGGTGAAGGAGACATAGAAACAATCAAGCAGAGAAAAGTGATATGTCATATGTACATTTTATCCCCATAATTCTCATTCCTCATTTCATTTTGATTCATAGATCTCACTCCAGCCAGGAAGCCAAAGTTGGCAACCCTGCAAATGTGAGCAATTTTAGGTAATGCTTCTTGTTAAGTTACAATAAATTGTGAAATCAGTGTTTAGTGTTAGAATTTGAGAAAACAAGTAACCTAGTTAACTAGTCTTATCAGAAAAAAGCAGACTGATTAGTTACCTAGTTGTGCTAACTAAGCTTCAACTATGTCTCATATTTATTTCTCATAATGTTTAAAGATCATTATCTCTATATTTATTGGGACGTTGACATGGAAATTAGACAACACTCGCGGATGCCTTTATAATATTCTAATTCTAATTCTTAATTCTTGATTATTCCTACCATCAAGTAGCTGCATCAGTCTTTCGCTCTGCACAACAAAGGATAAATCGCCTTCGCGTCAACACAGACTTCAGGGTGAAACTTTTCCACGAGCATCCTCCTGTTTGTTTGTTGTCCAGAAAAGCTGAAAAGACTAAATTGTCATTGAAATTAGACAACACTCACAGACTCGTCCTCTGAAGGTAAAAAGGCTTATTACAGAAAAATGGTTAATACACGATAAAATAAAGCAGGATAGAATAATGAGAGCGCTCTGAAGCGCTTGTGCTGAACCACTACTATATGTATGAAAGGCAGAGCATGACACACTTCTGTGTACTGATAAGAAGCGGTTTGAGGCAGTTCAAACAGGCTTTGTTTTAGGGTCTTGGAAGATGTGCAGACGAACCTTGAACAGAAGAACATGTTTGTGTCTCTGTAAGCAGATATGTACTGTACTGATCTCAGTGACATGACATGGCCTTCTTAGGTGTTATCCTCAGATGAACATGAACAGAAGCAAAATTATTACAAAGTAAAAATGAGTAATTTCCCTCACACCATATATAAAGCAAGAAATAAGATACTTACTGATTTTCTCTTGAATATGGTTCACATAGTGTAGCACTGTCTTAAGTGTCTTACATTACAGACATTGCAGTTTATATGCTCAGATTCCTGCTCAGTGCTTATGAGTCTACAATCAGGCAGATCTCAAAGTGTACTAAAGCTTTTATCTGAAGCATTAATGATTTAATGTCAGATTAAAGCGATGGGTATGCATGTATGGTTTCTGTGTATTCCAAGACATGTTGGGGTGGTAGGTAATAAACTTGCATATAAATACTCAACTAGTTTACACTCCAGACCAGAGGGTGGCGGTAATGCACAAAAGGGTTCTGCCAACCGCCGTAAAAAGTAAAGAATAAGAAGACAACGGAAAGGAAGAAGAAGAAGTAGAAAATAATTTGTGGTTTTGACGGGCCTTATTGGCGTTTACAGTTTGTCTTTGTATCGTTCAGGGATATAGTCATTGTAAGTATGGTATACTATTGAATAACATAAACGTTTATGTTTACGGTAATAAGTCGTAATGAAAATTTCTATGTCAGTTTTGCCGCATTTTGCTTAAATGATAATTGTCGCTAGGCCCTGATACAGTCAAATCAGCTCCGAGCTAGCTTGTTGAAATTGCTAATTGGTTCAGACCAGTGAGCTGGCCGCTACGTTTACCTGATAATTAGTGTAATGTTTTAGGTCAAGTCAGTTTATTGGTGTGTCGAACTCTGTTTCCCTCTCGGGATCTGTTTCCCCAAGTTATATTTTTAAAATGGGATAACAGAACCTGTGTCTGTTGCGTTTTTATGTCTTTATAACCTACGGTTATTTCTATCAATAAATAATGTTATATTTGTGAGGGAGTTTTCATTTTGAGTATTGTAGTATTTTATTTTATTTTTGAAGAAATGTGTGCTCATTCACATAACTGTGATTTTCTAGGATAAATATGTGACCGTTCTCAAAAGGCACAAGATCTAACGCGCTAGCCAGCAAATTAAGCTCCTTCGAGAGCGTTTGCCAAGCTCGTTCCGCCAGTATGACTGGAGCCCCGTCTGAATGACAATTCTATGGTTAAAATAGTGGTGACAATACCAACAACAGTTAGTGAGCTACCGCAAACTAGTGTAGCATAGCTCTGCATTAGCTAACTAATGATTGTTAACTTTAAATAGATAGACTTAATTGTATTTTTTTTTATTATTATGTTGAATGTTAGAGTAAAATGTGATACTATAATGATTTCAAAAAGTTTCTGGCTAATTTAGGATAGCAAGTAATCAGTCTACCTTAAGTAACTATGACTAAGTTATTTATTAATTGCAGGATAACAATTTTTCATAGATGCCAACAATTAAGCTGCAAAGCTCAGACGGAGAGATGTTTGAAGTGGACGTTGAAATCGCCAAACAGTCTGTAACTATAAAGACAATGTTGGAAGGTAAGTTACTCAAATTGTTGTGGCAGCAATGTTGCTGTTTTCATTTTAGCTAGTTATATAGATTTGGTTTATATGTTGTGTGATTATCAGAAATATATTAAAGGGTTTTGTCTGCAATGTTTTTAACTGGGTCTGGCTTTATCTAATAGATTTAGGCATGGATGATGAAGGGGATGATGATCCCGTCCCTCTTCCAAATGTGAATGCGGCCATCCTCAAAAAGGTTCAGTATCCAACTTTGCAGAATGATTTGCTCATTATTACTACATAAGATGATCATCACAATATATATGTGCCAGGTGGAACCCATAAGGTACCCATGTATGTGAATGTGGCTCCAGTCTACATGCTGTAAATTGACAATAAATTGGCTTCCATTTCTGCATATTGTTTTGTATGCTGTAGGCATATGAGTGTGTAAAATGCTATTGTCCTTTTGTGCCCTTTAACTATTGCTGATTGACCATAGCAATTGGCATGGCAAAACATACATTTGTTGTGTACACGTTACATCATTACAGCGGGAAAAGTATTGGAAGCTTATGAGTTGTCTGGCTGCAATTGCTAGCATTTAGTCAGGATCTTGTGGGTTAAATTCTTGTTAACAAGATCAGGAATGCTTTGGGACTATAAACAAACTTAGTGCATTACTAGGTAAGCTCAATCAGGGTGCTATGGTAACAATTTCTTAATTAAGAAACACTTTTTTTTTTTTTTTTTTTTTTTTTTTTTTTTTTTTTTTTTTTTTTTTAAAGAGATGGTAACATTAATGTGCCACAATATAATGCACACATGGGCTTGAGAACTTGAGCTTGTCAATTATGACATAATTTAGGAATATTGTGTGAGCCATGCCAAATTAATTTACCTTCTGATAAACTAAATTTAATATTTTCAGTTATTTTTACAGGCTTTATGCAAAAATCAGCAACATTAACCTGTTTAACTTGTAAACAAATACAATAAACCTCAATGTTCAGTATTTGAAGTATGCTCCTATATTTATTTAAAGCTACACTATTAGACATTTCCCACTGTCGTGGTTCTGGGCTGGAGTCAGTTCTCGAACTGCTCCATGTATATTGTGTATATATCTGAATAATTTCATATAGGATGTGACTGGGTGAGTTCATTTACCTGCCAGATGGGAATCGCTTTACTTTAATGGTGTTCATTACTGATGCTCTGATCAGGATTTTTACGACCGATACCGATTTCTTGTGTGTACACAGGTAATTCAGTGGTGCACGCATCACAAAGATGACCCCCCACCCCCTGAGGATGATGAGAACAAAGAGAAGAGGACAGATGACATCCCTGTGTGGGATCAGGAGTTTCTCAAAGTGGACCAGGGCACACTCTTTGAGCTCATTCTGGTCTGTTTTTATTATGTCTTTTAAGAGCTTTACCTAATGCATTTAGTGATTATTATTTGGGTTTGCATAGTGAATACAATAGAGTTTAGAAGATGTTGAGAATTTTATTTAAATAGATTAATAGGATGAGTTGCTGGTAATCTGACGAGAAATGTAGGCTGCATTGTTCTGTTTCCCTGTTAAGTTGAACTTAACTTAAACTTGACCAAGTGCTTTATTTATTTATTTATCTATCTATCTATTTATTTAAACCTGTAGTCATGCTTGTTGCTATGTCCAGCAGAAAAAAAATGCTATGTCATCAACAGTAAACATTAGCCAGTTTTGTCATGTGAGTCCTAAAGTGGGATGCAAGAATAGTTACACATGGTATGATTTCATTTGTGTCATTTTATAAAAGGTTCATCTTTTACTCTTCCCCTTACTTCCATTTTGCCTCCCTTGTTTAGGCTGCAAATTATTTGGACATCAAAGGTTTGCTAGATGTCACCTGCAAAACAGTTGCAAATATGATTAAAGGTAAAACCCCAGAAGAAATCAGGAAGACGTTCAACATCAAAAATGACTTCACAGAGGAAGAGGAAGCTCAGGTAAGGGAAACATTAGACTTATCCTATTGCCTATTTAGGCTGTGGGCCAAGCCATGAAAACTTTCATTTATCCCTGGCATGGAAAAACATTCTATTTTGTTTGCATGTCTTAAAGTTTTTTTGTTAGGACAATAAAAATTTGTGCACATTTTTCTTAAAATGTACATTTATTCAGTCTTTACAGGCAAGCATAGACTGTTTTCAGAAAGTGCAATTTACCCAAATGAGACAATCCACAACAATCTTTAGTGTATCCACGTGGTACCAGATGAGAACACGGGCATGAGGGCACCCTGGAACATAAAGCGGCTCGTCACTCTACCGTCAATAAACCTGCACATTTATCTAAGAGAAAAGCTAACAAAAGCTTGACTAAATAAATGGGTTTTAAGACCAGACCCAAAGAGTCATGAACACTAATTGGAAGGGTGTTCCATATAGAGCTGCAACAATTTATTGATAAAATCGATAATAATTTATATGAAAATCGTTGTCAACGAATCTCATTATCAATTAGTCAGTCGGCGCGTGGTACATTTACTCATTACTTTACTTCTGTTCCGAAAACATGCTTTGGAGGGTAAATACTAGAGTTGTGTCCCAAATGACACCCTATACACTGTGTACTCTACCGTCTAGTGCAGTGTTTCTGCTGACCCGTAGTGGTCAGTGGTGTAATTTCAGGGGGTCTGTAGGAAAGTTTTAAAAATGTTTAAACTTTTTTTTTGTGTGTGTTAAATGTCAAAAATGTCTAAATATATTCAAATGAGATGTTTTAAAATGAATCAATTTGGTTAATCGCATGCATTCACAAATCACGTTAGCTGAGCTGACGATCGTTCATTGATGGATTAATTTTTTTATTTATTTACTCATGGATAATAATTTGCAAAAACCTGTGAGTGGTAGACAAGTTCAAGTGTCACATTAATGGATAAAATAAACAAAAGATAATTCAGAGAGTCAAATTAAAGTTCATGTCAACAATAAAATGTATTTGAACCAATCCCCCTAGGGAATGACAGGTTCTACCAATCAGCCAGAGATTGCTAGGACTGTAGAATTCAGTGCTTTTTGTGCATCCATAAAAAGTAATACATAAATACACAAAAACAAAAGTGTGGTTGTCCTCGAGAACAGATTCAGTTTGCCAAAAAAAAATCCTTCTGTGCAGATCAAGGGATATGTCCAGTTTCTAATTTTAATCCCTAACAAAAAACCATGTGAACGTTTAAACGTCAATCATAAAATGGGGCATCAAAATAATTTCCACATACCTGCTTCGGACTACAGCTGCGTTGTCTGTAATCAGGTTACCGAAGAGAGAAACACTCACACTAGCTAGACAAAAGTCCAGAGGGATATCTTCCATTATTATCCATTTTGAATCGTTCTTTTGTTTTGCACCTGAGTGCAATTGTGCAGTTGCTGCATTCTCACCTGCGCAAACCAAGTGCACCAAAGAGAAAAACAGACTAGGGATGTCACGATACCAAAAATCTAGTAGTCCTGTACTCGATACCACAGTGTGGTATTAAAAAAAAAAAAAATTAAAAACTCCTGGAGGACATCCTCCTCTGGCTAATACTGGCAAAAAGAGAAAGGGGGAATATTTATCAAACACTGACTGACAATGACTAATAAAACAGTGCTAATAACAAGTGCTAAGGTGCACTTGCTAGCGCGCACACGCATACCCCCCCATGCTCTGAATGCAAGCAGTAGTTTAAATTCACCGATCTGGAGGTAGGACAAAAATTTATTAAAAGCAAGAATATTTGAATAATTATTAGAGACATTAGGCTACATTTAGCTGACAGGACATGGGCTGAATGGCGATGCATGGTGGCCCATTCGGAGGTAGTTTATAATATTGCAATGTATTAGCATCATTACCAAATAACTGGCTATTGCTGACATTACATGGAGCATAATGTTAGCTGGTTTTATGGGCACAATGCCTGTTGCCTCAAACAAACATAATATAGGACCGTCTTTCAAGTGCTTCGCCAAATTCAAGGTGTTTCCTCGCTTTGTTTGAAATGAACGATATTGTCGGTTGCACACCGGCAACCGATGCTACCTTTTTCTCTCAACGTGTCGGGCGGAGCTAAAATTGTCCCTATCTTCTGTAGTTTTTCCCATGTGCTTGTAGACCACCTTCTTCTTCACCACTTGTGGACCGACTAAAACACTTGTGTGTATTTGCTGCCCCCTTTTAGTCTGGAAGAATTGCAACCACGGTACCTTCATTACCAACAGTACCTATATTACTGCAGAAAACAAGTACCGTCACTTTTTAACAATGTTGGTACCGAAGTATCGGTTCTTGTGACCTAGCTAATACAGACTCAACACTGCATATGTGAAGGTGCCTTAAGACAGATAGTGGGACTCCACCTAATTAGACTGTTTGTGAAATCCAATTCAAAGTAAAAATTAATACATTTGGTTCATTTATTTGATTCCAGCATTTTGGTTTGCTTTTACACTTTTTTTTTTGATGAGGGGTAGGTACAAGAGGACAGAGCTGAAAATGTATTTGTAAAAACTTTTGCTGCTCAGAAGTAAAGCTAAGGGTGATTGGGAAATGGTAATTATACCTTTGGCAATGTGCTTAGAATTGACTGGAGAACATGGATCTGGTGCTGAATAAGTTATTAAATATAAATTCTAGATAATATGGTAGGTTTTATTTATTATTATTTTTGTACTATAGTACAGTAAATTGTGTACAACATCCAGCTGCTTTTATTTTCTCTTGGTCAAGCTAACAAGGACACATTGTATTTCTGCAGCACCTTAGCATTCATCTGTGGGTCAGTTTAGCAATTAAAATGAATTACTTTTTTTTTTAAACTGCTTTCCACAACACAAAACAGTTTATATGGTTCTCTTCTTACAGTTCTACAGATCTATTCATGCTCGAGTTTCTTCTCATTACAGTTGAAGCATGCTAGAGTTTGCTTGGAAAAGGCCACTGATCTTGGGCAGCTTTGGACTGGTTGTTTTAGCCCACACCCAAGTGCATTGCTTGTTCTCACCTGACCAAATGAAGTGCACCAGGGTTTAAATGGACTAAATGCTGCATATGTAAAATTATCCTAGTTCAGCATGTAATGTGGGCTTGCACATCAGTGGGACTATCCTGTGGCTCAGGTGGTAGAGCGGGTTGTCCACTAATCGTAGGGTTGGCGGTTTGATTCCCGGCCCACACGAAGTGTCCTTGGGCAAGACAGTGAACCCTGAGTTGCTCCCGATGGCAAGTTAGCGCCTTGCATGGCAGCTCTGCTACCATGAATGAGACACAGTGTAAAGTGCTTTGGACAAAAGCGCTATATAAGTGCAGACCATTTACCATTTCATTGATCTCAAATATTCCTCTTGAGAGAAGAGAAGTCAAAAAGAATCCAAGAACCTAATAAAGTGACACATGATGGTTGCCTCATTCAGGGAACTGAAGTGTCTAGTAACCTGTCAAAACAACCTATGGGGCAGTTGAAAAGATGTTTTTGCTGCTCATCTGTGGTTTTTAAGAACTCATTCTCTTGAAAATATCACCACACATCCTGTTCTGTCTTTTAAATTACTGCTATCGTATATTTAAAAAATTATCATAGCTTAATGGTTTTTCTAAATTTACCAAAATTACCACATAAAATTAATTGATTTTGATATCATAATCTGATGTCTGTGAAAACCTAAATCTGCACTCTATTTCACACAGGTACGCAAGGAGAACCAGTGGTGTGAAGAGAAATAAAGTTCATCCAGACAATGTCACACTGCAAGGACTGTAAGGATGTTCCCAAAAACACATTTACTGGTTGCACTGCGCTAGTCATACTTGCTGATATTTACCAGTAGACCAGTAGAATTAGACCTTTTGTGTATTGATGGCATGATCTTCATTGCTTGTCTAGTGAAAAGAGAATTATAATTTAAGTGGTATCTGTTTTTAATCTTTCTTTGTATATTCAGCAGAAATAAATAATCTCTTCACCTCTCCCAAGTAAAAGCCCTTTACTTTTTCCTTTTTTTAAATTTGCTTTAAACAGTCATCAGGAAACCAAGTACAATTTTGACTATAATTTGAAACCTGAGCATTTTTAGGAAAGCAGATTTGTTTATTTAGGCTTCTCATAATTCAGGTATAGAAAGATGGAGAAAATTTGATGGGTGACACATTTTCAGCTTGACCTATGGATTGAAAGTACTTGTTTAATGAGTTAAATGTGTTCTCTTGGAGCATGGCTATACATGTTGCCTCTTAACATTGTAAAATATGAAATATCATTTCTTAGTTCTGTTCTGATGACAAAGCATAGAATTATCTTTTAGTTCAGAAAATAAAAACAACAAAATGTGTGCTTGTGTGTTGCATGTTACTTTGTGTTGCATGTTACTTTAGGGCATCTACTTTGACATCAGAGGCAATTTTAAAGCAATCTATTACAGACTTTTATTTTAGCTGTAAATCATTATATGAGAATTCCAGTAGGTCAAACATTTACATACACAAAGTAAACCATCTCATTAAACAGTCTGGAAGATTCCAGAAAGTGATGCAATGATATTTAGAAGCTTCTGTTTGAACAATGTCATAATTATGAGTTAATTTGGAGTGCAACTTGTGGCTGAATTGAAGGGCCTACCTATAGAGCCAGTAGCTTTTTGCTTTTGATACCACAAGAAAATCCAAACAACAAAAAAACTGTGGACCTCCACAAGTCCAGTTCCTCCTTAGGAGCAATTTCCGAACAAATAAGGGCACCATGAGTATCTGTACAAACAATTGTATGCAAATATTAAAATCTTGGAACCACACAGACACTACATCATTCAGGAAGGGGCCACAAATTAATTCCCAGGGATGACAACAACAAAGGAACTGGTGAAGGAGTTGGAGGCATTAGGTACCAAAGTATGTACATCTACCATTAAGAGAGCCCTACATCACCATAGCCTAAAATGCTATCACCCAAGGAAGAAGCCCCTGCTCCAAGACTGGCAGAGACATTTGGAGCAGTGTTGTCTGGTACGGTGAAACAAAAATTTAACGGTTTGGCAATAAGAGTCAGTACTGTGTATAGAGGAAAAAAAGGTAAGGCTTTTAATCTGAAAAACATCACCCTGCCTGAGAATGATGAGTGGCATTGTGTGCTTTTTAGGGCTAAAATCCTATTGTTTTTGTAGGGGTTTTTATTATTGGGGGCTTCAAGCACAAAGTGCTGAAACCCTATTATTTTTGTAAGCATTTTAGGGATTATTATTATTATTATTATCCATCCATTCATTTTCTGTTCCGCTTATCATATACAGGGTTGCGGGGCGTATGAAGCCTATCCCAGTGGACTCGGGACATGAGGCAGGGGACAGGGCAGGGCGCCAATCCATCGCAGGGCACAATCACACACATTCATACACTATGAACAATTTAGAGATTTCAATCAGCCTGCAACGCATATCTTTGGACTGGGGGAGGAAACCCCCGAAGGACAGGAAGAACATGCAAACTCTGCACACCCAGAGTGTGCCCCCTATAATTTTTATTATTATGCCCTAAAACTGATCATGCAGATGAAACTGTAAGACTTAGAGACTTAAGATGCTGTATTTTACAAACACACTGGAGTATCATTACAAAACTTATTAGGTGCCATCGGCCCCATGCCCTGAAGGTACTCAAAACGTTTTGTGGCAGTGCCACCTTGTGGTCAAAAAATGAGAATTTCTAAAAATGCTAATAACTTAAAATTTCTTTAGCCTATTGTCATAAAAACCAGTCAGGTTAGATTCTGTGGATCATGCCAAAAACAATGATACAAAATGTGTCTGTGAAAAATATTTCACAATTATAAAAGAAAAAATTTAACTACTCCTAGACTATTAAAAAAGAACTTAACCTAATTTTGCTCAGATCATCTTCAGACAATGAAGACCAAAAGTTATTCAAAGATTTTTGAGACAGCAAACTGTTCATGTAAAACATGTCAACAAGTATGATGGCAAGCATGGCAAAATGAACATGTTATATCTCCACAACACTAAACGAGTGTGAGTTATAACAAACATGACCTGAGGGGGCTGGAGCAGTTTCAAAACAGCAAAATAAGTTCTGCAAATTTGTTCTAAAATTTCAGAAGTGGTGTCTTTTAGATTCAGTGAGTTAAATGGTATGTAATTTTACAATGTTGGCCACTTTGGACATTTGCCATCTTGAATTGTGTGTAAGGATGCTGTATTTTAAATTGGCCACCAGGAGGCGCATATTACATGTGAATAAATGATTGGATAGTATGCAATGTTTCGCACACAGGTTACTCATATATTAGACCTCCTAATTAACAACTTCGCCTCAAGAACCACTGGTGTCAATCAAATCATTAAATATTTATGATTATTAAAAAAAACAAAAACTAATTTTGCAAAGTAGTCCCATGTTTTTAACTCAAGCTCAACAAGTACAGTTCTCAGGACTGTCAATAATTGTGAAAAAAATAATTGTTTGGATGGCTATAACAGGGTCATTTAAAAATATGGATGTGAATAACTGTAACCAAAAGCCATAAGTCCTAAATGAAATCTCATAGCTTTATTAAATTAGGTAAGCACATGCATCTTATGATTCTAAAGAAGCATGCAAAATCTATAGATATTGGGCAACAGGTATCGGTTATAATTGTTAATAATAAAAATGCTATATACCTATGTTGTATTACCTGGAATTGCTGAAAATTGTTCTGTTTCATCTCCAAGTTAAGTGCTTACATGCATGCTAAATAATACATAATATCTTTTTATACATGCACTTAAAGTTCTTGAACACCAATAATTGCTATATGTATTATTATTATTATGGGCCAAGCACGCTTTTCATTAGTACTTTTTATTATTATTATTCGGCTTCTTCTTTGTCTTCCGCTCTTGAGGCAGCCCATTGAACCGCTTGCAGGAAGGGTATGAAATTTGGCACACAGATAGAGTGCAGTCTCAAGATTAACAAAAGCAATTTTGGAGTCAAATTTGAACTCAAGTTTATTAACTCTTTATTGTAAAATCAGGCTAAAAAGATGCAGGGATAAATGAGCAATACAGACTCTAAATTTCTTTTGCTTTAACCATTTCTTTGTAGACTTGTGTGCTTAGGGTCATTGTCTTGCTACTCACTTAAGGTTAATTTTCAGTTCAGGGACAGATACACTGACATTCTCTTGTATAATTTGCTGTTGCAATGCAAAATTTATACTTACACCATTAATGATACTGTCAAATTCAGGCTTGGGATGAGGTTCTTTTGTTGGAATGCAGTGTTTGTTTTTTGCCTAACATAACACTTCATTTAAACCGAAACAGTTCTATTTTGGATTGATCTGTGCACTGAACATTCTTCTAATAGGCTTCTGGCTTATCCACATGGTCTTGAGCAAACTTCAAATAGACTGCAGTGGTCTTTTTGGAGAGTACTGGTTTTCTCCTTGTTATCCTGCCATGCACACTGTCCTTTTTCAGTGTTTGCCTAATGGTTGACTCATGAATATTGATGTGACTCATATTGACTCAATGCATGAGTGGCCTATAGGTCCTGAGATGTTACCTTGGGGTTCTTTGTGACTTCCCGTAATATTATTTGCCACATTCTTGGAGTAATTTTTACTGGACAACCACTCCATAGTTCCCTGGGTTCTCCCAAACAAAAAAAGCCTCAAGAACCATTTTGTGCCACCTATTTATTTATTTATTTATTTATTTATTTGAGCTATTTTGCATAATGTGCAAAACCTACTTTTGAGAACTTGTGATTTTTCTCCTATCCTCACAATTTTGGTTTCAAACTACTCAGCAGAACTGTAACACATGACTCTTAGCATGGATTTGCATGCACATTGAAACACCTATAAAAGACAAGATCCTGAGGTGCAAAGATTGGGGCATGGTCATGCATAAGGGGCAGAGCTAATGCCAGAGAGCCGTTTTTCAAGAACCATACTCCAGTCATGCTGAAATTTGGTATACTGCATCTCTATATTAATCTGCAATTGGTTGTTTTATGATTACCTTCAGTAGGCATTTGACTGGGTAAACATTGTCAACTCCTCTAAGGATCCCTGATAATTGATACAGTCTCACTTGCTTCTGGGGGGCACTAGTCATGTTTTTGCATTTAAAAACAAACATCTTTTGTAAGATAAGGGGTACTGTGAAACTCCTTTTCGTTGTCTTCTCCCTCCCTAAAAGTCCTTCGGACCATTTTGCTCTGCTCACTCAAACTTTTTGATTATTTGCTTAATATGCAAAACCTACTTTTGAGAACTTGTCTTGGGATTTTTGCCCTATCTTCACAATTTTGGTGTCGAACTACTCAGCAGCGTGTGACCCTCAATAATTATCAAAAACATGTTGACATTTGTAAACAAAATGGCCAACACATGTCAATAAATTCTAATGATGCGTAGCCTAATTTACTTAAACAGCTATAAGACAGGGTTATCATTAAAATATTGGCACCATATTTGGTGGTTAGAGCCCATATCCCACCCCTACTCATGCAAGTGAAATGACTCATACCCACCAAAAGGGGGCACTATAATAAATTTGTTTACGTTTTGGATTATATTTTCACAACTGTAGGGAATAAGAGTATGTTCCTGAAAAATGTGAAACAAAATGTATAAGAGTTGTTCCTGAGTACTCATCCATCTTTTTTTGCATATGGTTTAAACAGCTTTTGGGTGATATACTTGCTACCATCTTTAATAAAAAAATATAAATAAATAAATAAATAATTTTAAAAAACTTTCTTTTTAAATCATAGGCCATTCATCTGATAACCATAAAATATCAAATACAGCAAGTAGAGAATTTGCTGACAAAATCATACTAAAACAATTTTGATTAGCTAAAATGTTTGGCCATTACATGTCAAGTAAATTTTGGGCTGTACAGGGGGGTGACCCTGGTCAATCAAGCTTGTGTCTGGTGGTGATGATCCAACAACTAAACCACTGCTCGACAGGCTGGGCTGGACTCAGATGCAGAGAAACTCCCAGAGAGAGAGATGGGGGAACAAAACAGAAAAAAAAGTTTACTTGACAACGATTCACTAACAGGGCAAACAGAGATAAAAAAGTAAATCCACTTGTAAGACAAATGAATGTGAAGTCCAAAAAGGTAATAAGGCAATTTCACATAAAACCAAAGAGATTCTAAAAAGGATAAAACATAAAAGATTCCAAAAGTCAAAAAGGCAGGCAGCAAAAGATAAGGCACTTAGTAGCAAAGGCAAAGGCAGTGTCAGTGGCTAGGTACTCACATGAATAAACATTGAGGACTCAGCAATGAACAGAGAAGGGTATGAATAGTCTAGCAAATCAGGGTCAGGTGAGAACAATAACACAGGTTGACAGGCAAGTACGAAAAAAGAAAACACAAAGAAAGAATGTCTCCATCTAGTCACCAAAGTCTATATCAACAAAATCCTAGCAGGACTAGCTCCTGACATTCCTCTGAGGGCAATCAGGATGGTGCAAAGATACACATACTACAATACTCATGCGTATCTTCTATGTTGACAATGCTGCTTGACTCTGGCTCAGCAGGCAACTTCATACATCAGGTCACAGTGCACCATCTCAATATCCTCACACATCCATTGGAACAGCCACGAAAAATTCTGGCCATCGATGGAGGACCCAATGGGGAAGGGCTCATCACTCACTGCATGCAACCCTTTCCCCTTCAGGTCAGGGTGCCCCACCATGTACACGTCACCTTGCTGGTTACTATTTCTGCTAAACACCCCATGATCCTGGGTCTTCCATGGCTTGAGAAACATAACCCCATAATTTCCTGGTCAGGCAAACAGGTCACTGACTGGTCTCAGTATTGTCACAACCAATGCCTTATATCCCCCGAGTTTGTATTGGTGTCTACATCTGTTGAGCCCAGATGACCACCTTCCTATCTCAATTTCCCACGAATACCAAGACCTGAAGTAAGTATTCAAAGCCAAAACCAGCGTGGTTCCAGCCTGCTTCCTGGAACCATGCCCCCTCATAGTCGCATTTATCAGTGGCAGAACAGCGATGGATGAGTATATCCAGGAGGCCCTCCTGCAAGGGTACATCCGGCTATCCACTTCACCAGCATCAGCAGGTTTCTTCTTTGTTGAAAAGAAAGGGGGTGGTCTTTGACCATGCATAGATTACCAGGGACTTAACCAGTGTACAGTGAAATACCATTATCCTCTGCCCCTGGTTCCCACAGCTCTTTAGCAGCTTAGATCAGCTTGCATGTTTCCAAGTTGGGCCTTAGCAGTGCCTATAATTTAGTGTGCATCAGAGAGGGGTATATATGGAAGACAGCCTTTAGCACCATCTCTGGTCACTTAGAGTATTGTTTCATGCCATATGGGCTCTCTAGTGCCTCAATGTTTCAGTATTTAATCAACGACAGCTTGAGGGACATGTTGAGTAGATATGTCATCACATACATTAACGACATTTTGATCTACTCTCCTTCCCTCAAAGATCATGTTCATCATGTTCGCTAGGTCCTGCATTGTCTGTTAGAACACCAGCTTTAAGTTAAGGGGGAGAAATGCAAGTTTCACAGGCAAACCATCTCTTTTCTTGGCTGTCATAAGACTGGATGGAGTCACAATTGACCAAGCCAAAGTAACTGCCATAATTAACTGGCCCTCACCCCAGATGATAAAGGAACTGCAGAAGTTCCTTGGCTTTGCAAATTTCTAGCCCCGTTTTATCGTGGGCCTCATTTAAATACTAAATACTTTCTGAAGGCATTAAGAAGGTTGAGATGTGGCCATTGAAAATGCACATCAAAGGAAAAGGGATCCTGAGATTTCATGCGGTATCATGCAGAAACACATGCATGCTGTGAGCACAGGAAAGACAAAACCAGTAGGGGGCAGTCATGTTTCATTTGCACAAACATGGCTTGCTAGTAGGTACAGTAGTTCTGTCAGGACATATACTGTAGTGTATACAGCATATCTTCTTTTACCAACCAAACGGTGCTGTTCCCTTTCAAAGGGAACTCAACATTGCATGAGCTTCACGCTGAGGGAACGCCCTGGTGCATGACTGGTATCTGAAGCTTGTGTAACATCACGTCTATTTAGAGGCCTGCCATGGTCAGGTCACGTGGCGATTAAGCGCACCGCGTGATATAAAAAGACACAATTTCTGTGTGGTGTCTAGGATTGGAGCATGCCAGGGGAGCCCTCGAAAGGTCTGACTGTGCGTATTGTGAACTCCTTACAATTAGGCAGAGCCACTTGTGTTAATTGTGACAGACAACACAGCGGTGGTCTCATATATCAACCACCAGGGTAGGTTACGTTCATGCTCCCTGTTCAGGGAGGCACAACTAATTCTTCTCTGGGTTGCAGGAAAGTTATTGTCAGTGAGTGCAACGTACACTCCAGTGGAATGTGGGGGTAGACATCCTTTCGAGGCAGGGGCTGAGGTCCAGGGATTAGAGGCTCATCCACAAGTGGTGGAGTCCATATGGCAAAGGTTCGGCCAAGCGGAAGTGGATGTGTTTGCCTCTGAGGAGACAACACGCTGCCTGCTGTGGTTCACCCTCACTCCTCCTGCACCACTGGGGCTGGACACCATGGTGCACACATGACCGAGGTATGCCTTTCCCCAATCACTCTGCTCCTACAAGTTCTAGCGAGGGTTTGCTAAGAACGTTTGAGGAACATCAGCTAGACCCAGCTAATTGTGCAATAGCTACAGTCCTGGAGTTCTTACAAGGACATTCCTCAGTGGTTTTGGCTCCTTTTACAATCAGGGTCTACATGGCCACCATTTCGGCCAGCCACACACCTATTGATGGAGCCTCTGTGGGGCAACATCCTCTAACATCGAGGTTTATGCATGGTGGCTGAGGCACATCTGCAGACCACACATACCTTTCTGTGGTCCTGGAAGGTCTGTCAGGTGCTACATTTGAGCCCTTAGAGTCAGCCTCTGAGAAGCTTCTGAGTCTAAAGGTAGCTCTTCTGCTGGCCCTGATATCTCTCAAGCGATTAGGAAATCTACAAGCTGTCTCTGTTGCCCCTTCCTGCCTTGACTTTGCCCCTGGATTAGCCAAGGCCTTCCTATATCCAAGGCCGGTTTATATTCCTAAAGTGCCTACGTCTGCTGCCCAGCCAGTAGTGTTGCAGGCTTTCTGCCCTCCTCCGTTCCTCACACCGGAACAAGAGAAATTGCACCTACTGTGTCCAGTAAGGGCTCTCTGTACTTACGTCCACCGCTCCGGCCAGTGGTGTAAGTCGGAGCAGCTGCTGGTCTGCTTTGGCGGCGACAGTAGAGGTGATGCTGTGTCGAAGCGGCGCATCTCTAATTGGATAGTGGAAGCAATCTCTATCACTTATCTATCACTGGTCTCGCTACGCCTCAGGGCATAAAGGCTCAGTCCACTAGGTGGGTCAGCTTCTCAAAGGCTTTGTCCCTTACAGGATGTGTGTGCTGCAGCAGGATGGTCTATACTGCACACATTCATTCGATATTACAACTTGGATAGACATTCCACCCCGGGCTCGAGTGTCTTGCAGTGAGCCTCAGGCTCAGATTGTTTGAACAGGCCATGCCCTCAGTATGGTGAAGTAGGTATTCTCGTTCCTACACCGTGAAGCTCACGCAACGTGGAGTTCCCTTTGAAAGGGAACGTCTGGGTTACGCATGTAACCCTGTTCCCTAAGAAGGGAACGAGATGCTGTGTAGCTTTGTCATACTGGGGCATGCCTGTGTATTGAGTGTTCGCTTCAGATAATAGAGTCTGACGGTGCGATTCACAGTTGCTGTTTTTATATCATGTGACGCACTTAATTGCCACATCACCTGATCACGGCAGGTCTATAAATAGGCACGATGCTACACAAGCTTAGATACCGATCATGCATGGGAGCGCTTCCCACAGCGTGAAGCTCATGCAATGTCTTGTTCCATTCTCAGGGAACAGCGTTACATGCGTAACCCAGATGTTTCTTGTACTGAAGCCCTTGATCTGCTTGTGCTTGCCCTGCATATCTACGAACTTCTCTCAGAAACATTTTGCAACAAGCACCAGAGCACAATAAATGTTGTCGAGCCTGAAAAAATGGAATGTGTGGTCGGTTAGATTTAAGAAAAAATTTTACATATGGTTTTAATAAAAATATTACGTTTCTCATAAAAAATTATAATACATCTTATCGAAGCAAGTTTCTAATTACAAGATTGTATTATATAACATAAGTGTGATCGAGTCATGTAGTACAAGTAAAATAACTATAGTATTAAATTAACATGGTTACAGCACATGGGCTAGCATGGCGCAGTAGTAACATGCAGGGTGTAGTACTCCGGCAATTGTACCTGTACTACGTGACTTGACCACACTCACTTTATATAATTAAATATTGTAATTAGAAACTTGTTTAAATTAGGTTTATTATAAGTTTTGATGAGAAATGTAATTTTTTTTTATGTGAAGCTTTCCACCACACATTAAATTTTTTTATTGAACTGTGTTCAGCTACAGTATGTTGTTCCACACGCCACCTGGTGGTTTTTGTGTGAAGCACAACAAATTAATTTAATTTCTAAGAACCGTGCCTGCAGGGTACCACGTTCTCACAAGTGGCAAATCGCGTGAAAAAACATGCATTCTTAAAGGCCACATCTGTACTGAGAAAAGAATGGAAAACCCATTTAAACACACTTATAATAGAGGTCAGTGCATGGTTGTTTGGAAAGTCAATAAATTTATGTACAGTAATTTCAGTAATTCTTCTCTCAGAGGCATTCACAAATTAAGGTCCAAGCTTGTATACTTCATTTAATTTGTGGATAGAGGATAGGTTAAAAACCACTGGAGTATCCCTTTTAACATTATCACGAAGAACATAAATTCAAGTCAAAGATTTTCAAAATGTTTAATATATTAAAAATGGATATGTCACCAAAGAAATCACAACAAATCACCACCTGTGTAAAAATAGCTAAATCAAAAAAAAAAAAAAAAAAAAAAAAAAAAAAATTTACTTAGAGGAAACAAAGAACATTGTATATGAAATAAACAAGCACAGTCATTTGAGGAGCTGCATTGATTCAACATAACTCTCCATTATAACTTAATAACTAATGCACATTTTATTCTATGGCTGAATAGATTCAGAATCAATACTTTTTATTGGTGACAAATTACATAAACAGCCAAATGAAGCAATTTCATTGTTGTTGCTTGAAACATACTTGACACTGGAGTGTTTGGATGAAAGATACCAGACATAGCACTCACAAAGTGGCAGTTTGTGAATAAATGGAAAAGCATGAATAAGAAAAATGACAAAAACAAATGTTTTAATATTAGGTATAGAATACCATCATTTGAAGACATTTTAAAATTTTTACAATTAAATTGACAGCAATGTGATTCGCACAGCAGCTGGTGTCTCCATTAAATTTTTTATAGTGTCTAGTGAAAACACTGAAGGCAGAAGAGTTTCTGGGTCTTATTGTTTGATGATATGGACCACAGAGGTGTGGATTGTGTTCGTTGTTTTCGCTCTGGTGAATAAAATTGGGTGTTCGCAGGGACTGAGTGTTGAGTGTTGAGGGTAAGGGTGTTTTCTGGTCTGAGCATGGAGATTGCTGTCACTGGGAAGAGGAAAGGGGCAGTTTAGAGGAGAGGCTGGGTGTATGAAGTGATTAATAGGAAAGGAGGGCGAATCTACAGCACTTCCATCGGAAGAATTGGGGCTGGCGCACTGTCCTCCTTGAAGGTAGCGAATGCACTTCTTTTTTCTCCTAAGAACAGTCAAGAGAGTTATCTGTGAATAAAATATGGATGTAAAATGTCACAAATATGCACACTCAACAAAAAATGTGTTATAAAACATGAGTTATTAGATGTACTACAGTTGCAATCAAAATTATTCACCCCCATTGCAAATCAGGTTTATTGTCAAAATTTATAGACTTTCAGCTGTTTGCAATGAACAAATCAAACATAAGCAATTGAAATAGTTCAACATAACGAATGCTTCAAGTGATTTCCCCAAATTCAACTGAAAATTCAACTTAGAATGACTTCCCCAGTCTCAAAATTATTCAACCCCCTGAGTAGAATCCCTCACAACAGCACAAATATGCTAAATGTGTTCCCTGAGAAGGGAACGAAATGCTTTGTCATACTGGGGCATACCTGTGAATTGCATCTTCGCTTCTGATAATAGAGGCTGGTTATATAGAGGAGCTGACCCACCTAGTGGACAGAGCCACTTTATGCCCTGAGGCGTAGCGAGGCCGCAAGCCTCATTAGGGATAGAGATTGTTTCCACTATCCAATTTATTGCACTATCGTCTCCGGCTCCTTTTCCAGATCTATACAAGATCCCTAGGACCTGAGATGGCTGGCTGCCTCGGCAGCGGCCAGCCCAGATCCGTGAGGCTCTGAAATCCAACTCGCTTGAGCCGAGAAGAGAGCGAGTCGCAAGTGGAGCTGCCTAATTGTAAGGTGTTCACAATGCGCACAGTCAGACCTCTCAAGGGCTGCTGTGGCGTGCTCCAGCCCTAGACACTTTTCACAGAAAGTGTGCAGTCCTCCCCGTGATGAAACGGGAGCAAGGCATAACACACTTCCTGAATTCTCTCACTCATACTTTTCTCCCGTTTTTTTTTAAAGGGACAGAAAAGAAAAGAGATTTTTCTCTCTTTTTTTGGAAAAGATAGAGAGCAAATGAAGAGCCTTTTTGCGAGCATTACACAAACAACTGACATGCAGTCTCGCTGAAGATAATAAGGCTGACGGCGCGGTTCACAGGTGTCACTTACATATCCCGCAACACGCTTAATTGTCACATCACCTGATCACGGCAGGCCTAGGCATGATGTTACACAAGCTTCAGATACTGGGCACGCGCGAGGGCACTTCCCACAGCGTTCAGCTAACGCAACGTGGAGTTCCCTTTGAAAGGGAACAGGTGTTGTGTCAAGCACACCTGATGCAACTAATCAAGGGCTTCATTAGTTGCACCAGGTGTGCTTGAGCTGGAACACATCAAACACCTAAACTGGCTAGGGGTAGAAAATGCATTGAAATACCTAGATGGGGCAGAAAAAAGAAGCTATCAGTGGCTGCAACCAGATTTCTGAGAAGGCAGGTTGTGAAAAGCCCTTGAGTGACTGCAAAAGACCTGTAGCAAGACTTGGTGGCAACAGACACTGAGGTTTCAGTGGGCACAGTAGGGCGCATACTAAACGCAGAAGGTTTCCATGCAAGAACTCCAAGATGTACACTACCACTGACCCAAAAGCACAAGAAAAATTGGCTCAAACTCATAAATAAGCCACAGAAGTTTTGGGATTCGGTTCTGTGGAGCGATGAAACAAAACTGGAACTTTTTGGCATGATGTATTTAATTAATGGATCTTATATGGTAGCACTACTTGCATTGTTCTCTGCTTGATATATCGCTCTGCTTGTCTTTTCTCATTTATAAGTCGCTTTGGATAAAAGCATCTGCTAAATGAATAAATGTAAATGTAAATGATGGAGTAGTGGTATGTCTGGAGAAAGAAGAATGAAGAAAGAACACTCTGTCTACAGTCAAGCATGGTGGTGGCTCGGTGATGCTCTGGGGCTGCTTTGCATCCTCTGGCACGGGAAACCTGCAGCATGTGGAAGGCAAGATGGATTCAGTGAAGTATCAGGAAATCCTAGGAGAAAACCTCATGCCATCTGTGAGGAAGCTGAAGCTTGGGCGTCATTGGACCTTCCAACAGGACAGTGATCCCAAGCATACCTCAAATTCCACCTTGGTTGCAGAAGAAGTCATGGAAGAGTCTACAGGGCCATCCCAGTCACCTGACTTGAACCCCATAGAAAATATCTGGTGGGATTTGAAGAAGGCAGTTGCAGCATGCAAACCCAAGAATATTACTGAAGTGGAGGCAATTGCTCATGAGGATTGGGCTAAGATTCCTCAGGAACATTGCCAGAAGCTGGTGTCTGGCTATACATCTTGTTTTGCAGCAGGTCATAACAGCAAAAGGGTGCTCTACTAAGTACTAAAGATGTTTGCCATGAAGGGGTTGAATAATTTTGAAACTGGAGAAGTCATTTTCAGTTGAATTTGGGGAAACCACTTGAAGAATTCGTTCAATTGCTTTTGGTTGTTTTGTTCATTGCAAACAGCTGGAAGTCTGTAAATTTTGACAATAAACCTGATTTGCAATGGGGGTTAAATAATTTTGATTGCAACTGTATATGGCCAAAAGTATGTGGTTGGTTGTGCACAGATGTAATGTGAGAAAGCTGTAGTAATTCCAATTCATCCCAGTGGTGTTCAGTGGGGTTGAGGTCAGGGTTCTGTGCAAGCCACTGAGTCCACTGAGTTACACCAACCAGGCAAACAATGTCTTTATGCATCTGGGCTATGCCTCTTAGTTCCAGTGAAAGGAAATCTTAATGCTACAACACACAAAGACATTCTACACAATTGTATGCTTGTAACATTCTGGCAAAAGTTTTAGGAAGACCCTTATATGGGTGTTATGGTCATGTGTCCACATACTTTTGGCCATAATGTGTACATGATGTGCTTGAAATTCATCTTGCTGAGCATACACACTTGTGTCTTGTGGCAAACTAATTATATATATATATATATATATATATATATATATATATATATATATATATATATATATATATATATATATATATATATATATATATATATATATATATATATATATATATATAAAAATGGCATTGCTCTAACAATAATTTAGAACAGTAAAAAGCAATTAAATTAAGTAAAATAAAAACATTTTTAATACTTTTTAAAATAATTCTAGGCTTAAGAACATGACTGCAGACATCGGTTTGTACATAATATCTTCATGTAACATTTATACTTAGTAGATAGTTTATTAGGTCAATCTACTTTGTAGCTACACTGCTTTTTTTTTTTTTTTTTTTTTTTTTTTTTTTTAAATCAGGCACACCCACCATCCACTTTAATAAGAACACCTTTACATCTGCACATTTATAGTTATCTAATCAGCCAATCATGTAGTAGCAGGACAATGGATGAAATCATGCAGATACAGGTCAAGAGCTTCTGTTCATGTTCATATCAATAATCAGAATGATGAAAAAGTGTGATCTATGAGACTTTGATTATGGCATGGTTGTTGGTGCCAGATGTGCTGCTTTGAGTATTTCAGAAACTGCTGATCTCCTGAAAAATTCAGACACAACAGTCTCTAGAGATGACACAGAATAGTGCAAAAAACACTGAGTTCTATGGGTGGAAAAGTCTTGTTGATAAGAGAGGTCAGAGGAAAATGGCCAGATTGGTTCAAGCTGCCAGGAAGGATATAGTAACAACCACGCTATACAACCATGGTGATCAGTAAAGCATCTTAGTATGCACAAAACATTGAACCTTGGGGTGAATAGGCTATAACAGCAGAAGACCACAATGGGTCCTCAGAATGTCACACTTCCTCCACGGTCTTGTCTTATTCCCATATTGCATCCTGATGCCATCTTTCCCCAGGTAAGTGACACATATGCACCCAGCCGTCCACATGATGTAAAAGAATCAGCAAGGCCACCTTCTTCCATTGGTCAATGGTGCAGTTCTGATGCTCACATTCCCATTGTACATGCTTTTGGCACTGGACAGCGGTCAGCATGCTCACTTTGATTTTTGCGTCTATGCAGCAAGCTGCAATGCACTGTGTGTTCTGACACCTTTCCACTTTTAACACCAGTTAATAACCAGCATTAAATGTTTAAGAAATTTGTGCTACAGTAGCTCTTCTGTAGTATCGGACAAAGCGGACTAGCTTTCGCTCCCCACATGCATCAGTAAGCCTTGGGCACCCATGACCCTGTTGCTGGTACACCGGTTGTCCCTTCTTGGACCACGTTTGGTAGGTACTAACACTGCATACCGAGAACACCCCACAAGACCTGCCGTTTTGTAGATGCTGTGACCCAGTTGTCTAGCAATCGCAATTTGGTTCTGTCAAGTTTAGTTTACTTATTTATAAAGCAATTTTAAAAATAACAGAAGTTATAACCAAAGTGCTGTACAAGTAGTATAAAACAGATTTAAAACAAACATTTAATAGTATCAAATACCAATGGACAAATGAAAATTCTACACCCTCAGACCAAATTAAAAGATAACGAATAAAAGTGGGTCTTCAGAGAAGATTTGAACATAGGAATAGAGGGGGAAGGTCTAATATGAAAAGGGAGACTATTCCAGAGCCTGGGAGCAGCTACTGAGAAAGCCCAGTCAGCTTTGGTTTTAAAATGTGAATGAGGGACTGAAAGGAGGAGGTGACTGGATGATGGAAGAGATCTTGAGGCAGTATATGGGGTAAGGATATCACATATGTACTGGGGAGCATATGTCCATCCAAAACAAATAGCAGAATTTTAAAAAACAATGTGGAAATTGACTGGAAACCAGCGTAAAGAGGCGAGGACAGGAGTATTATGCTCACGTTTTCTGGTGCCAGTCAATAATCTAGCTGCCATATTTTGTACCATTTGCAAGCAATCTAGAGCAGTTTTATGCAATTCAAAATAGAGGGAATTACAGTAGTCTAACCTTGATGTTAGACTCAAGTAAACCAATCAAGCCTACAAAAATACACTACAAAGCAGGGACGTCACTAGAGATTTATGAATGGGGCCTAGCCTCCTTTAGGGGGGTCCCCCCCCAAAAATCTTTCTAGTCATGTATATTTTATGTGGTATTTGTGGTCAAGGTATACCTGTCTCTTAATTTATGTTAGATAATGATCTAATATGACTTAAATTATTTAAAAATAAAGAAATTAAAGTCCACTTTGTCCCCATCCATCCAGCAATAACAAAAAACAGTAAACTGTGTCATGTGTGGATCATTCACTGACCAACAGAACAGCTCGATTAAAGTGTATACATGCTGGATGAAGTCGAGTTACAAGTCCGATTTTGGAAGTTCGATTTCAGTGTGATTTCAGTCGGACAAAAGCGTTTACATTACATTTTCAAAAGGCGAATTATTGCTTTAGCTTGATTGAAATTTAACCATTAATGTGCATGTAAACGTGCTTACTGTCTGGAGGTCCGCTGACGGGAGGTACCCATGGTAAAGCCACTGGATGTGTGTCCGTCAACCGAAAAACGCGCGGATAAATAGGTGTGTAGCCACTGTATGTGTTGCGCGTACAGCAGCCTCCCCCAGGTCCTAGTGCCCACCCAGGAATGGGTTTAAGATGTGATGGGAGTCGAACCGTTGATGGAAAAAAAAGAAATATATTGGCTGATATATTTACTTGTTTAGGGGGGCTAATGAATATTAAATGAATAAAAAAATAGGCCTACAGACGTCCCTGCTACAACGTGAAACTCAGTCCTTTCAGTAATTTTAGAGTGCGTCAATGTATGATGATCAGAAAAAGTTGGATTTATCATAAAACATCCCCGGGTGTTGTCATTGTCTATAGGTCTACCAGACCAATAAAATATAAAACTTTCCTAACTAGGCTAGTTTACTGCCATTAAGTTAGCCGCTCTTCCTGAAAGCACGGTTAATCTAGCCGCGCATTAATTTTAGGGGCGTGGCTTGTACACACTTAGCGGTAACGGCACCAAAAGCGAAAAACTAGCATCCGTGAGCTCCTACACAACAAAAGAAAATAAAATTATATACAAAACAATCATTTTAAATAAATAAGTAATAAAAACAACACTTTAGTGTCACTAGTCAAGGGGAGGCACGGCTAAGCTATCATTGAATGGGTTTAGCTGCTCCAGTGCCATGCAAAGTACATTATCTTTCCTTATGCTCTGCTTATATCATGTTCACATAAACTGGAGCTTAAATGTTTACACAGATTGTTTTCCTGCTCAGCATCAGAGGATGTTAATGTTTCAGTTTCAACTGGTTTTAAAAAATCAGCGCATATCCATTTTTCCTCACACTAACTGTGTGGGCTAGCGTTTGGCAGAATTGAGCGCTGTCAGCCAATAAGATACGAGTGTTTCCATGTATTTTCCTGTAAACCCTGTTTGATTGGTCTCGCCTCTGTTCACTGGAGATATAAAATTACAGGTGATCTTCTTTTACTGATGTTCAGTTACGTAGTGACAAACTGCTCCAAGTGGAGAATTCGGTGCTAAAGAAAAAAATCTTTGGGGCAGAATGTGATTTATTTTAAAAATGCATTGTACTTAATATTGTTTTCTTAACAATACATTTGTAACAGATGTAATTTTATTGATATCAGTATTTATTGATCTAATCAAATTATATAAATTTAAAATGTAATGCATTACATTACAGCATTATCAGAAAAAGTCATTAGATTACAGTAACACGTAATACCCAACTCTGATAGCACCACACAACTCAATATCAAAGGGAACACCAGGCACTAGATGTGACAGGTTTAAATAAGACAGGTTCCAGCTGCACTCCCTAAGCAGGGTCTAATCACTGGCACCAAATCTTGAATACCCGATTATAATTTTATTGATTTGATTGTGTGATAAATGTAGGGGTGTACTTACTTTTTCCATGTGACAGATCTGAGTTGTTTTTTTGTTAATTTAAATTGTGAAAATTACTACAAAATGTCACTTTATTTAATAGGCACTGTTTCAAAGAGTATCAAAAGTTTTCTTGTCCAAATATCTTTTTAAAAAATAAATTTAAAAATTCCATGGGGTTTACTTATTTTCACATGACTGTCTGATTTAGATGTAAATAGTCTCAAATTAAAGCCTGTCTTTAATTTGTCTTTAAAGTCTGCACTTTGAACTCACATGCATTATTTAATTTCAACTGTCGTATCCTGTGATAGACAGCTAAAATAATAATATCAACTGACTGTATATTCAAATCAAGACAGGATGGCTACAGGAACACAAAAACAGCCCACATGCCCAAATATAACATTGTAAAGCTTGGACTTTGTTCTGCATGGAGGACTGAGCCAAGATCCCTCTCCAAACATATTAGACCTTACAAAAAAAAAAATCAGGGACAGAAAATACATCTAATAGACATCTAATAGGAATCTAGTAAATAGCCAATATATCACTGCAATAGTCTTAATAGTAATCACATTTTTCACTGCAAGTTTGATTTAATTTATGGCTACCACCCTCATTATGTGGAAGCTTATAAATTAGCATGTAATTCAGCAAATCCTATTATTCTTTGCATTTTATAATATATTTTGTGCAGTTAATTGTGTGCTTAACTTAATGAATCCATGAGATACTAAATCAAGGTCAAGAAATTGTAATGTGTTCACAGGACATAGGCTACAGTGGTGCTTGACAGTTTCTGAACACTTTAGAATTTTCGATATATCTGAATAAATATGACCTAAAACATCATCAGATTTTCACACAAAAGTATTATACTTGCTCATTCACTTACTGAGGAAAATGTTCCAATATTATCCATCTGTGAGTAACTTTTTCCAAACATAACACTTCTCATTTAAACCAAAAATTGTATTTTGGTCTCATCTGTCCACAAAATATTTATCCAATAGCCTTCTGGCTTGTCCACATGATATTTAGCAGACTGTAGATGGCAGAAAAGTTATTTTTGGAGAACACCTTTACTGTTCAGTGTTTACCTAATGGTGGACTCTTGAACATTAACATTATAACCAATAACCTTTAGTTGCTTAGAAGTTACCCTGGGTTCCCTTGTGACCTCTTGGACTATGGTTTGCTCTTGGAGTGATCTTTGTTGGACCCCACTCCTGGAAGGGGAACAATGGTCTTGAATTTAATTTAATTTGTACACAATCTGTCTGACTGTGGGTTGGTGGAGTGCAAACTCTTTAGAGGTGGTTTTTTAACCTTTGACAGGTTTTTTAAACTTTGGCAGTTCACACTTTTGCCACTCACAGATATGTCATATTGGATCATTTTCCTCAATAAATAAATGTTTTAAAAATATTTTTGTTTTATTTGTTTAATTTGGTTCTCTTTGTCTACTTTTTTTTAGGACTTATATGAAAATCTGATGATGTTTTAGGTCATATTTATGCAGATGTATAGAAAATTCTAAAGGGTTCACAAAATTTCAAGTACCAATGTAAGTCTTTGTTACAACTGAGGTCTGAATATTGATGTGCTTCTCTGCAGTCTTGGTATAAATTTACCCATTAGTTTAATCAATACACTGTCTGATTACTGTGGAGCAACCAAAAGATTTTGCTCTTTTACCTAATAATACAGACAGTCACAGTAATGTGCACAATAATGTTATTTTATTCTCAGTTTTATTATTCTGTCAGTTTTTTTTTCTCTTCCTAATGTGACCTGACCCATTAATCTGTTTGGTGGAGACGGGTGCAGTGCAACCCATGTTAATGTTCTGCAAATAGATTGCTGTAGCATTTTTCCTACCACAGAGAGTACAAATTCCAAAATTTTAGATCCAGCAGCTTTTAGAAAACTTTATGTTTAAATTTTCAAAAAATGTCACATGACAAAATGACGTCTCATGGACATTTATATAATTTTGCTTTAATTTGCAACATTAAAATTTTGTCATATAACTGCAAATTGTGTTTCATAGTTACAGACTGAAAGTTACAAACACTGTACATCTTTGAATAATACCTTATAATTATGAATCCTAAATGACAATTATATATTAAAAGCTGAAACCTGCTCTGCACCTTTTAACACACCAAATCTAAAACATCTAATTCAAATTCAGGCATGTTAGAACAGCAAAAACACTAAATGTTCAGAGAACAGGCTTCCCCAAGACTGGAATTAAGATGTCTGAGCTATAATTAATTAAAAGACAAAAAAAAAAAAAAACATTATTTGTCTATTGTAAATTTATTTCAAAGAATGTCCTGATTCTAAAGCTACAGTCAGCATGTTTTAGGATACTAGGGCATGTGTAAAATTTAATTTTGCTGTTGAGTTGGTTAACATCCATCTTATTTACAAATATAACATGTGGTTGTAATAACTTTAAATCAGGTTTTAAGAAATATTTTCATTTATTTATTTTACCAAAACATACTGACCCTTGTATGCTCTAGTGTTAGTAGAGGACACCATGCAAAGCAGCAGACAGCAGCAACAGACAGAAGGAACAATGGACAAATTTGAGGATGGCAGAAAAGGAGAAGTACACACCTGCAGGGGTCACACCAGTCCATTTGTTGATTGAGGCCGAAACGAGCTCGGCATTTCTTAGGGAAGCCAGGGTCTGAATGCAAACCAGCAAGCATGCACACACAGAAAAGGAAGGAGCAAAAGGAAGATCGGAAGAGGACATGGGCAGAGTCCATTGTTAACAGACAGAGAGAACACGAAAAAGCAATAAAAGTTAGAACCCTTTACTGAAGGCTCCAAAACAATTCGGTGTGAAGAGAAATTTCCTTTTAAAACTGCTTTTTTTTTTTCCTACATGGAGGTTTTCTATGTTCTCAGCCAGGGAATGTGCATTCCCTTGGGGGAGGTTAGTTAGGAACTAAATATGAAATGGGATGTTCAAAAAAAACATATGGGTCAGGTATCCATAAACTTTTGTCCATATAGTGTAGCTGTTTCCAATTTTTAATTTTTTTTTTAAATATAGAATCTGTTTTTTATGCTATGATTAAGCTGATATTGTACCACATTGTTGAAGTAAATTGAATTTTCCATGATATATTTCATTAAGACAAAAGATATGTGAACATAACCATGGATGTACCTGTGGCAGAATCCTGCTGCTTGTCTCTTTTTCTTCTCTTCTTTTTGCCCTGTAAATGAATGTACACATACAGAATAATTTGTTAATGATATTTGTGCAGACATAACCAAGAAAAATGACTAACTACATTTTTTTAAAAAATCATTAGGTGGAGATTAGTAGCAATGCACGATGTACATTCTGTACATACAGCTAGTCTATATGTTCAGCGACTAATTCCCCTGTTGAAATGTGCATGCCTGGGACTGTTAGGAACATTGATATACTAAGTCACAGGTTCCCAGCCCTGGTTCTGTTGTACCCTCTGTCTTGCTGTCCTCTGAATGAAACACACCCACTTCAACTCAGAAATAGCTGTTAATTAGCTGATTAGAGAACCTGTGTACTTGTTGGTGATATCAGCAAGTCATCAGTGTACTGTAAAAAAAGATGAGAAGCAAGAAAATTATATGCCATGTCTTTTTGTGACATCCCTAGTCCAATTTTTTTTTTCTCTTGTCCATGTGTGAGATGTGAATTAACCGCATAAAATTGCATCTGTGAGTGTGAAGCACTTCTGTTTCATGAGCACTAACACCTTCCATTGTATGAGTTGTCTCTTTGCAATAACCAGGAGGTGTTGAAAACATCTCATTCCATATCTCTGATATGGTATATCCAAAGCTTACTTATTGCATTTGAATACTGTTTTGCAATACTGGAATATTTGCTCAAATAATTTCCATGAATGCATAACACAACAGGTTCATGACCTGTGCATTATATAAACATGCAAAAAGTGCAGTCCTTGGGGGATGTGAATTTGAATTCCACCCCAGAACACCACCACTGAATGAGGAGAGTCAGGAACACAATTTGATGGCACACTATTTGCACTATGCAAATAAAAGTATATAATAATATATTATATTAATAATAATAAGCGAGCGCTGAATGTTCTGTCCGCTGTGTTGTTTTTTGAATTTCTTTTATAATAATTAAATTATTAGTTGTATTTGTCCTGTTTGTACTGGCTCACTTTCTTTATTTTTCATATTCTCTAATTAATGACAATAATATAATATGACTGGTTTTCATAAAATTTCCTTGATGGTATTCTTTGTCCCTGACCTAGTAAACTAACATGAGGATGTGTTTTTGATGGACTACAAAGCACTTCTATATGTCTAGATAAGGGTGTCTGCTAAATGCTGTAAACATAAAAAAATAAGCAATTTAACCTCAACAGTACATTCCATATATAAAAGTATAGAATTCCATCCAAATTATATGATTTGAAGGTGATCAAATCAAGGCCTACAATAGTTAGTCCTCTTATGCATAAATTTACACATAATCAGGAGCATTAGTAGGATCTGAAAATTTTTCTTTATTGACAGGATTTTCATGAATACCAGCGTTCTTGTGCAAATGCTCTTACAAATAAATCTATTTGTATCCAGCTTTATAAATGAGGCCCAATGTTAGTGCCATTGGTTTACAAATTCTAGCGCAATTCTAACAATCTAACATTTTAATCTCATAAAGGTGTATGTAATCAAATTTCATGTGATTTATTTGGTAGTTTAGCATAAAATCTGACATCTTAAGTTTGTGATTTACCAATTGAAATGCATTTCATAAAGTTGTACAGCAAGGGTGTATTTTTATTATGGTAAATGGCCTGCACTTATATAGTGCTTTTTTAACCTTAGTGGTTCTACAAAGCACTTTACACTGTGTCTCAGTCACCCATTCACACACTCAAACACCAGTGGTATCAGAGCTGCCATGCAAGGCACTAACTTGCCATCAGGAGCAACTTGGGGTTCAGTGTCTTGCCCAAGGACACTTGGGCATGTGGAGTCATGTGGGCCAGGAATCGAACCGCCAACCCTACGATTAGTGGACAACCCGCTCTACCACCTGAGCCACAGCTGCCCCAGTGTTTGGAAATTTATTAAACAAGTATTTTAAAATTGGTCTCCTGTATGACCTTACACAGGCATACAGGCTAGAATTTTGAGTGGAGCAAGCTGAAGGCTTTACATTCCTCCAGGTGAAATTGAATTTGTTAGAATTTGAGTTGGAAGTCAGAGTCATTAAAAACATTCAAAGGAATCAATAATTTAAATTAAACTTCCCATCACTACAAGGTATACTTGTACAGCAGTCATTGTATTTTCAAAGTAAAAGTCAAAATACTGTCATGAAGAAGACATGTGCTGCTACCAAATGCACAGTGACCATGTTATTGCTGCATTTATTTATTTATTTATTTAAATTTGCACATAAAAAAAATGCATTATATTATATGTACATAATGTTGACAGATGTGAGTTAACATTACATTGGGGTGTAAATATAATATAAACATAAATACTGCTATAATATATAATAACATTTCACTTATTTCATGTCTCCTCCAAACAATATGCTTTCTTGAGTATCAAGACAGGCACATGAAAGGTCAATGAGCAACATTAATTAATTATGTGTGGCACATTCATTCATCCTTATCTTCCATATCTCAACCCTCTGCCCTCTTGCAAACATCTGCCCTCTCTTTTTTGCCCGGTGGTCCAAAGTAATTTAATATATATTTTCATCCTGCCCAACTGACTGTCTCTCTCTCCTTCAAACTCTTCTCTCTCTCTTTCTTGCCTTTTTGACTATCAACAAAATAAAAGTGACAGCCTGTGTCAGTGCAATAAAAAAAATGAACAGTATAGTAAAAAGCCTGTGGTGGCTTGAGAATCTGCATAAATGATAGCTAAAACACATTAAACATTACATATCTCTATGTAACTACCGACCAAGTTTCTATTTGTAATAAACATGTAGGCTAACATAATAATAATGAGTCTTTATTAATCACATATACATTTCAGCACAGTGAATTTCTTTTCTTCACATACCCCAGCATGTTTGGAAGTTGGGGTCAGAGCACAGGGTCAGCTATGATACAGCGACCCTGGAGCACAGAGGGTTAAGGGCCTTGCTCGAGGGTCCAACAGTGGCAGCCTGGCAGTGCAGGGACTTGAACCCCTGACCTTCTGATCAGTAACCCAGAGCCTTAACTGCTAAACCACCACTGCCCCAAAAAAACTCATTATCATTATCATTACACATGTAGGCTAACATAACTGTGGGTATAATATATAGCAAGCTATGATAATGAAAAGAAATTAAGATGAATAAGGGCGTTCAAAATAGATTAAACCTGGATCATTTCAGGTACGTGCATGCAGCTTTATCCATATCAAAGTTTCTACTATCACATCTGTTAAAGTAACTGTTTCTGTTAAGATTTTCGACTCCGTTAAGACTCGTTAACTTACCTGAGGTGGTCTGATCGGTCCTGTGAGGACGCACACTGATAGAGAAGCATTCCCACTGGCAGCAGCCTGTAGGTATTATGGCCAATCAGGAAAGTCAACATTGCACAACCACACGCATAATATCTCCGCTCTGAACTTGCATTTATGTGCAAAACTCATTTTTGTAGGCTTTCAATATAAGATAAAACATAGAAACCCTCTTCATTTCCTGAAATTTTTGTTAACTAGAATGCTGTCCCCCCTTGAAATTCACAGTTGTACTCAGCCTGGAAATGATGACTCTGACCTGCTGAGTTGCACAGTACTATGACTGATCCTAGAGTTTTTATTTCATTGCTACTGTAGGCAATCAGCCTTGCAATGTTTGAACTGTCAAGTGGCTTGCCTTGGCACACAAGTTTGAATGTGTTGTACAAGATCACATAATATTTTGCTGAGATGTTGCCCTTTAGTTTGGGTTTGCCATTTATATGAACAGTGCTGAACAGTTTGGTTTTTTTATTCAGTTTAGTTGTGTCAATGTTTTGCTGCATTGTCACAACATTAATAAAGAGTAACTCAGCACCATTGCTGTTGATTTGTTACAGCCCCAGTTTGATGGACCAACTTTCTAGGCTTGTGTATACTTTGACTTTTTTTGAGGTCCTGCAATGTTTTCTGAAATAGTTCTACTTTTTGCACTTGTTGCATTGCTGAGATTAAGCAGGGCGCTTCTCTTAACTGCATTACTACCTCCACAATTGCTACAGTTTGTGATAGTTGGAGATGCTTTTAAATTTCAGGTCTAAATATCAGCTTTTTGCCTTCTTTGTGTTTTTGCACTGATGTCTGATGTACACTATCGTCATTAGTGGAATGTTGCTGATGTAATGCTAGGATTTTAATATGCTGCTCCGTCAGCTCAAATTTTATCAGCTTAAATTTTCTATGGCTTTAGCTAATGTCTGTGGCCACGCAGCAGAATTTTTCTGAAATCATTGTTGATGGCACACAAGTATATCCTGAACAAGTTCCTCTTGTAAAAAAACAAATTTGTAGCTTTTTGCTTTCATTTGTAGGTCACTGAAAAAAAGATTCAATAGGCTCACCTGGATTTTGGGACCTTGTATAGAATTTTTGTAATTTCATTGTAACAATCATTTGAGCAGCACAAATCTCACTAAACTTTCTTTTCAAACAGACAGGTTATTTTCTGGATTTAGCTGGAGTTATGACGTGGCCGGGCTCTCTCATTTCCTGCACATAGACAAATGAGCGTTCACATTCAATCACTCCTGGACCAGCAAGGTTAAAGAAAATGTATGCCTGTATCTGTTTGTGCACCTGTTGTGTTCCTATTACCACACATAGTGCTGGAACCCTATTGTTTTTATTATGATTTTTAGGGGACCCCTCTTGTATTGTTAGGATTTTTAGTGGTCCAAGGGTGTAGTATGAGAACCATCACATATGACACTGCTGCCAAAGTTATTAACAGATTCAAAAAGACTGGAAGTGTTGCGGACCAACCGAGAAGTCCACAAACATCCATGTTTGCACACAAAAACAAACATATTTCTTGGAAAACAAGGTTTACAGTGAATGTCTGGGTTAAGCATGTAACCCTTTTCCCTGAGAAGGGAACGAGACGTTGCGTTAGAACAATGCTATGGGAAACGCTTGTGTGTGTGACTGGCATCTGAAGCTTGTGTAACATTTTTTGATAGGCCTGTCGTGATCAGGTGACGTGGCAATTAAGCGCGTCGCATGATAGATATACACCACACCTGTGAACCACGCCATCAGCCTCTATTATCTGTAGTGAAGACGCAATTCACAGGCCAGTATGACAAAGCTATGCAACGTCTCGTTCCCTTCTCAGGGAACAGGGATACATGTGTAACCCAGACATTCCCTTTCAAAGGGAACCCACGTTGCGTTAGCACAACGTTATGGGAACGAGAATACCCACTCCGTCATACCGAGGGTAGGGCCTGTTCAAAAAGACACTCAAGCCCGGGGCGGAATGAATATACAGGCTGTAATATTGAATGAATGTGTGTGGCATAGACCACCCTGCAGCAGCACACACAGAAAAGGATACCCCTTTGGATAAAGCCTTCAAGGAGGCGACCCCCCTACTGGAATGAGCCCTTATGCCCAGAGGTGTAGCAAGACTGCTCGCCTCATTAGCGATAGAGATTGCTTCCCCTATCCAATTAGAGACGCGCTGCTTTGACACAGCATCACCTCTATTGTCCCCACCAGGCATCTATCATTACCGTCTTACGATAAGGAGACACCCCTAGAGTGTGACCCGAGGCTAGAAACTGGGGACACCTCCAAATACTCAGAGCACATAGGCATCGCCACGTGACACTGATTACTCTCAGAGGTTTCGTCTTCGGACGAAAACCCAGGCTTTTCAGCCACCACTGAACAGTCTCGTGCAAAAGGCCCATCAGCCTGCTGCTATTGGCTGATGCTGCCATAAGTCCCAACAGTCTCTCGTAGAGACTGGAAGGAATGCAGAGATAAAGCTTTATCTTGCTCAAATGTTGATAGGATCAACCCTATGCGTGTTGGGGATAGAAACGCCTTCATCGTAATAGAATTCATATAACCCCCAGAAAAGTTGTCCTCTGCACTGGAGAAAGCATACTTTTCTTGAGGTTCAACTTCCTGTGACTGGGCAATATTCCTATGTCAAAATATGCATATTTTAGATCTACCATCACAAACCAGTCCTCGAACTGAATCTGTGGCATGATAAGTTTGAGCGTCAGCATCTTGAACCTGTATGTCCAAAGAGTACGGTTCAGATGACGTAGATCTAAAACTGGCCGTATACTCCCATCTTTTTTGCAGACCAGGAAATAACGGCTGTAAAAGCCTCCCTTCCTTAGGGAACAGGGTACATGTTCTACGGCCCCTTTTTCTCCGAGAGGGATGGTCTTTTAGCGACGTTATATTTTCCACATTTTGTTGGAGGGAAAGCATCAGATTTTCGTTTCCCTGTGACAGCTCACTGACCAGAGAAGACTGAAAACTTGGGACGGCCTTGGTTAGAGGAAGCCCTACAGTAGCACTGGGGGCTATCTACCCTAACAACCTAATGTCCCCAGATATGCCCCTCCGTGGCCCATCAGGACCGCTCCTTCCTTGCCTGCTTGGCTTTTATGATCATTCTCACATCAGGCCTATTAGCAGGCTGCGGCTGTGGCTGCCTGGTCCCCCTGGCTCTCCACAGGGGGGGCAGGCCATCACACTTGCCTTCTGTGCCTCCCTCACACTAGTGCACTAGCAAACTCGACACGACAGGGAAAGAACTGGCTGAACACCGCCGTTTGCTGTTTTGCTTCGCAAAACCTGTCGGCGATGGCATTAACTGTGCTGCCTAACAGGCAGGATGGTTTAACAGGGGTGTCCAGCAAGGAGAATTTATCTTTGTACCCCATCCCTGAGAGTTTGCGCCATAGGTGCCTCTCCACCGCAAGACAAATCTGTGGTGCAGCGCATCTCTGCCACTGCCTCGGGCCCAATTCCCTCTCCAGTGTCGAGCTCACTCAGCAGGTCTGTTTGGTAGGCCTGCAACACTGCCATTGAATGCAGTGACCCACAAGCAAGACCCGCTGCTGCATAGGCGATGCTCCTAAATTACCTGCCGTCGATGGCTCGCAATCGCATCCTCCACATTCAGCATAGCTAAATAGCCATGCTGCTCACTCCCCATGACGGCCGAGTAATCAGACATTGCGGGGTTATAAACACGACTAGTGTATGGTTTCCCCAAGAAAAGTGATATTTCATCATGCACTTCTCGAAAAAAGGGAGATTTATTTTCACTGGAAAGGAAGTGCCCATCCAGCCTGCTAGGAGCCACTTCCTCTTCTCTGGGCCAGACTATATTTAGCTTTTCAACTGCCCACTTAATCACCTCAATCAGCTCTTTATTTGCTTGAGAGCTGCTCTTGGTTTTTGGTGCAATGGCACCCCCTACTGGCTCCTCAGATTCAGAGAAGGTGTTTTGGCTTTCCATGGCGGAAGGAGGAGTCGCGACGCAAGCTCCAAAGTCAGGCAGAGAGCTGGACTCAGAAGACAGAGAAAGAGATAGCGGCGCGCTCATCTCCGGCTCCTCTTCCAGATCCATACGAGATCCCCAGGACCTTAGCCGGCTGGCTGCCTCGGCAGAGGCTGGCCCAGATCTGCACGGCTCTGAAACCTTGAAACAAATCTCCCTTTGGCCGGGAAGAGAGTCATTTGCAAGCAGTGCTGCCTAACTGTAAAACTTTCACAATGCTCACAGTCAGGCAAAGATAACATTCAGATGACTCTACATAAAAGTTATCAGAAGGTTTATTTTTTTGTTGTTATCCAAAACATTCTGCTATAACACACAAACAGATCTGATGGCAAAGCCACCGAACAGTAAGTGAAGCCATCTTGATGGGATTAACATGAAACCTGAGAATACTTATTTGGACCACACCGCAATTTTCAAAACACATGTTTTTGCAATTTACTCTGGAACCATTTAGAATAAATTCATAATTCTGGTGTCATCTGATTTCTGACATGATTAAAAAATAAAATAAATAAAATCAAATAAAATAATAATAATAATAATAATAAAATAAGAATAAGAATAATAAATCATACCATTGTATTTTATGCAAATTTGGAATTTCCTCAAAACCCTTCAACATTTTTTAAAACCCAAAACCCAGTGCTGGGGCCTACCACACGCAGAGCATACAAAGTCTTTCCTGCTAACCCCCCCCAAACAAATCATACAGAGTACTGAGAACAAATCATATAGGCTCCCCTCATGTGAACTCCAGAAAAAAACAATCACTGTGATTAATTTTTATGAATTTCATTTCTATGTTTATTTTACTACTGTAAACCTTTGTAGGTATAAAAATATATATATGTATATATATATGAATGTCTAAAGAAATTCATGTTTTTCATAAAGTTAAAATATTCTTTCACATAGATAACACTTAACCACTAGATGACAATCAAAGAACACAAATGAAACGGTTTAACATAATAATCACTATTATTCTTTTGCCATGCCAGTCTATTGCTGTCCCTACAACCATATGGAAAAAAAAGTTGATATGTGGCACACTGATAGTTCCAATACTCATCTCACCAATTTGTGCTCTTCCCCTCAAGGTCTAAAAGTCAAAGTTCAAAGTACATTTGTGCTCATAACTTTTGAACCTCCTATTTCACTGTAGCAAGGGGTAAAAATCATAAATGCTACAGCTAAACTCTAGCTGTTGTAATAAAGCAAATATAGCATATCTTATTTCAATATATTTAAAAACAGAAATTTAATCATTCTTCCATACTGTTTAATTCAGATTAGCTTATCACAGTACTTACCAAAATAGAATTCAATAATAAGACCTATAAATATCTATTTTTAATAACATGGATGTAGCATGTAGAACCATAATGTGGTTATAATTGAATCCAGTCTCAGGGGTACTTTAAGGTTAAGTGAGTGAATATGTGGTATGGAACTGTCTTGGTCTATCAGTTTACAGTTGCATGCCCTCAAATTCCAACTGTCATTTACCAATTCATTGTTATTTACTGATTCTGGAATAAAATGTATCCTAGTTCTCCTTAGTAACCACTCAAATCTAATGTGATAAGTGCTCAGAATTTAACAAAGACTGAAACTACCATATTGAGTGTCATAAGGACATGAAAGACATGATGACTTTTTGGCACTGCATGCAGTTTTGAATGGACTGGACCATTGCTTTTGTAGATATTCTTGGCAATGTGTCTGTCTGTCTTCCTATGTCTGTGTATATCTGTGTGTGTCTAACAGCACTCACATAGTTGTCTCGGGCAGACCAACTGGGGTAGAGCTGCATGTGAAGCTGCCGCTCTTTCCTGGCAAGCTCATAGTACTTAGCCTGTTCCTCACGAGTCAGAGCATGCCACTGTAAAACACATACACATAACATTGTAAGATAGGTTTCTAACTGAAAGAAAAAAAAGAAAAGAAAAAC
This sequence comes from Ictalurus punctatus, assembly GCF_001660625.3. Lineage (NCBI taxonomy): Eukaryota > Metazoa > Chordata > Actinopteri > Siluriformes > Ictaluridae > Ictalurus > Ictalurus punctatus. Next base: position 80,782 of record NC_030433.2, read on the forward strand.
TAATTCACAATTCATTTAAACCAGTGTATATTTTCAATTATTTACACAGGACTATTTTAGTCTTTTTTTCAGAAATGAAAAAAAAAATGTATTTGTTTTATGTCCACCAATACTTGTAAAAGCATTTCTTGCAACTGTTGCCATCTCTGCTGCCTCACAGAATACTTCGCTTGAAAAATGGAAGCAGTGGGAATGTTCGACAAGTAACAGAAGATGGAGGCTCAGGGCTGCTTAGTAGGGGAGCAACAGGAACATATAGCCATGCTCAACGGGTAAGGCTAAGTTCACACTACACGACTTTCAATGTCATTAGATCGCTGTGCTGTTCACACTACACGACTTACTGTCTTGTAATGAGTCATGAAGTCATTGTGGTGTTCACACTACGTGATTGCTCGGTGACAGGGGGTCACACCCTACACGATCTGACAATGACTGTCACCCAATGACTTTATCTGTTGTTCAAAATACGTTTTGTCACAAAAACACACGCGAGAAGTGACACGGATATATGACGGGAAAACCACGTGCGAAACAGGAGTTGTTTACTTGAAGATGGACATAGGACAGAAACAAGCGGTGTGAGCTGTTTACACAATGATTTGTGCTGTGGAAACCCCAAAAAGGAAAAGACAAAGAAAGTGGGTGAAAGAATGGATTTGCACATGCGGGCAGCAGGGATTGTGTGTGCTACATAGAGAGTTGGAGGTGAATAAAAAATGTTTTGTAATGACAAGCCTGTTTTACGGATTTCCCTTCCTCATGGAGACCTCAACCCATGCCTTGCTCTCTCATTGGCTGTAGCTCTTCGCCGCAATCACTGCCAGTGATGACACTTTTCACACGACAAGATGTGGAGTCGCCCAACAACTCCAGATATTTAGCATGACAAATATCTGTGTGTGTTGGCAATGCCTCAGCGATGTGTCGTTGAGTAGTTCACACATACCGATCGACTGTCGATTGGCGAGCGCCAATTGCCCGGAGAGCTCAGTGACTTGCAAATCGGGCTTAAAATTGTGCAGTGTGAGCTAAGCTTAAACTGTGCAGTTATACACCAACAACCATGGCAGCATCATCTTCCCTGGCTCTTCCTCTCATTGCTCGTCCTGAAAAGAATTCTGGTAATCCAGCTCAGTGTAAAGGGGTTCTGCTTCAGAGTTCTCTGTACTTCTCCAAGCAAGGAGGAGTGTCTGAACAATGCAAGATGGCCCAGTTTATAAATCTACTCATGGACAAAGCACTGACCTAGGCAACCTGGGCATGTGTGGTCCCAAGGTGGGGAGCAAATTTCTTCCTATGACCAATTCATTGAATTATTTTGCCATGTATTTGATCATGCTCCTGAAGGTAAAGTGATTGGAGAACAACTCCTATCAGTGACCCAGGGGAATTATACTGGGTCACCAAACACTCCTTGGTGTTCAGAACACTCACCACTGGAATGCACTCAAGGCAACATATTACCAAGGCTCACCGAGCATGAATGTCATGATAAACAAAAATCCCTAGACACCCTCACTGATTTCGCTTTGTAATCGTCATGCCCCCAAAAAAACCAAGATCCTTACCTGATGAGAGCCCCGTTGAAAGTATGCAGACTGACCAAGCCAAACTCATAGCCCTCGAATGTGAATTATTAAGAACAGCAGGATTACGCTTATATTGTGGCAGTGATCTACACCAAGTTTCCCAGTGTCTGGTGCATCCAGTCCAACAGCCATCATTACCACTGAGGGAGTGGGCTCCTACCAAACAGCACCCACTCATGGTGAGTCCCTATAAATAAGTTTCCCCTCAAGCATTCTTGATTCCCATTCAGATAAGGGACTCAGAAGGTGTTTCTATCTTTACAGCTCTGATTGACTCTGGTGCAGGTGCATCGACTGGTCGTTGCAGAAAAGCTCAAGCTCTGCCTTCAACCTATTCAGAATCCGCTTCATATTCAGGCTCTAGATGGGGGTCCCATAGTTGGAGGATCGATAATACACTGCACCAAACCTCTTCAGTTCCAAGCCAGTGCCCTCCATCATGAGACCATCTCCATTCTCAGAACAATCATGAAGTGTTCAGCAAATCAAAAGCCAGTGGCCTGCCTCTACATTGTCTATATGACTGTGCCTTTGAGCTAATGCTTGGAACAATGCCCCCTCAAAATTGCAAATATCCTCTTTCCACCAAAGAAGACTAATCATGCAGGCATATATCTCTGAAGCTCTTTCACATTCAACCATTGAAATCACCAGCATCAGCCAGATTTTTCTTTGTGGAAATTAGAGGAGGAGGTCTCAGGCCTTTAGCACCATTTCTGGCCACCATGAGTACTGCGCAATGATATATGGACTCTCTTGTTCCCCCTCTGTGTTTCAGTGTCTGATCAACAACATGCCTGGGGAAAGTTGAGATTGCATACAGTGCTATGAAAAAGTATTTGTTGATTTCCTGATTTCTTCTGTTTTTGTGTATCTCTCATACTAAATTGATTCAGAAATTAAAAGAAAATCTAAGACAAGACAACGGTAACCTGAGAAAACACAAAATAAATGTTATTTATTGTAGCAAAGAGGTTATCCAATACCAACTGGGCCTGCGTGAAAATGTGCAGTATTGGTCCCCGTACTTACTAATTGGCCAAAACTATGAAACTGCATTAAAAATGGGGTGAAATGAGTGAAAAAAACACAGGTGATCCCAGATGGACGAAGGAGTGAAGAGGCAGAGTCAGATGTGACAGAAATTTGTTTGCGAACATTATCAATCTTAGAATTAAAAAACTGAAGAAAAGAAGTACATAGCTTATTATTCATAAAATAACTGATGCCTAACAGCCTGTGAAAATGGCTCGTAAAGGAATGGATTAATATATTCTTATGTATGATTGAATATTTGAGAGTTTTAAACTTATTGAAATTTAACGAATGCAAATGAGGAAGCTGGAGGTAGGCTTTGAACAACTCAAAAGGCACTTTATTCTTAATCTTTTACTTTTGTTATCTTTTTTTACTTTCCACCAGTTTTAATTTCTACACAAGAATACACAGGGCTCTTTGCTAGTTCTCTCTCTTTCACTCTCGCATCTATGGGAGGCAACTGAAAGCACAAAGAGACACAAGAATGGGCGGCTGTGGATCAGGTGGTAGAGCGGGTTGTCCACTAATCGTAGGGTTGGCGGTTTGATTGCCGGCCCACATGACATGATGCCGAAGTGTCCTTGGGCAAGACACTGAACCGATGGCAAGTTAGTTAGCGCCTTGCATGGCAGCTCTGCTACCATTGGTCTGTGAGTGTGTGTGTGAATGGGTGAATGAGACACAATGTAAAGCGCTTTGGATAAAAGCGCTATATAAGTGCGCCATTTACGATTTAACAAATCACCTTTCACTGATTACCATGCAGGTGAGAATCATCACACGTTACTTGCGGTTCAACCTGCCTCCACTCCGTCCACAGCCGATGCTCGACCACGCCCCCGAAAAAGTTCATTTCAGACCCTAGGTATGAAGCCATTTTAAACTCTCTGGAACTCCAAAGGACCACAGTGAGAGCCATTATCTCCAAATGGAAAAACTTAGCACAGTAATGAGCCTTCCCAGAAGAGGCTGACCTTCCAAAATTCCTCCAAGAGCACAGCAACACCTCATCTAGGAAGTCACAAAAGAGCTAAGGACAACATCAAAGGAAGTACAGGCCTCTCTTGCATCAATAAAGACACTGGGCAAAAATGGCATCCATGGAAGGGTGGTGAGGCGAAAACCACTGCTAACCCAGAAGAACATTAAGGCTCATCTGAATTTTAACAAAATACACCTTGGTGATCCTCAAACCTTTTGGGAGAATGTTCTGTGGACTGATGAGTTGAAAGTAGAACTGTTTGGAAGACAGGGTTCCCGTTACATCTGGGTGTAAACCAAACACAGAATTCCACAAAAAGAACATCATACCTACAGTCAAGCATGGTGGAGGCAGTGTGATGGTGTGGTGCTTTGCTGCTTCAGGGCCTGGGAAACGCAGTAATTGAGGGAAACATGAATTCTGCTCTCTACCAGAAAATCCTAAAGGAGAATGTCCGGCCTTCAGTTCTGTAAATTGGCTCAAACGCATCTAGATTATGCAGCAAGACAGTGATCCAAAGCATAGGAGTAAATCCTAGTCCTAGAAGTGACAGACTGATTTCCAGTTATTGGAATCAGTTTGTTGCAGTTATTGCTGCTAAAGGTGGCACAAGCAGATTTTAAGTTTAAGGGTACAATTAATTTTTCACATTGGTGAAAAATGTGTATATGTTGAATAACTTTTTTATTTATTTACTTCAGTAGAAAAAAATACAGCAAAAAAACTATTGTGTGTTTACTCAGGTTTCCCTTGTTTTATGTTGTATTTTGTTTGAAGATCTAAAACTATTTACTATGAGATATAGACAAAAACTGAAAAAATACTTTATCACGGCACTGTATAATTATAATGAGTCTTTATTGGTCACATATACATATGCACAGTGAAAGTCTTTTCTTTGCATACCCCAGCATGTCAAGAAATGTCAAGACCAAATGCCAGGTCATATCATCATGCACTGTTTGTGCCCAGGACAAGGTCTCATGCACCTTACCCACGTACCATGTCTGGAAGAGATACATGGAAAAGGTGGGAATGGCCATCCACCCCACCTCTGGCTATCACCCACAAGCCAATGGTCAAGTGGAGTGAGATAACCAATACATTGGCGGGTTCCTATGATCCTTTTGTCCCGATAACCAGGAGGATTTTCTGCGCATTTTCTGCATATAGCAGAACTCGCTGAGGCACTTGGCCAACCAGCTCACTCCCTTCCAGTGTGTCCTCGGCTACCAACCTCCCTTGTTCCCATGGAATGCTAACCCCAGTGATTCTCCAGCAGTGGATGAGTGGTTCAGGCAGAGTGAACAGGTGTGGGAAACCACTCACCAGCATCTGGAACAAGTGGCACAGAACCACAAATAGTTTGCAGACAGATATTGGACAGAAACTACTGAAACTCGTATCAACCAGGAGATCGAGTCTGGCTTTCCACCAGGGACATCTGGGACACTCAGGATTGCCATAAACTCACTTATCATGACATTGGTCCATATAAAAACTCATTTTAAAAATACACAGTAAAATATCAATATGCCCATCAGATATGAGCTTAAAAAAGGTTTAAAATTCAGGTACAGTTGAAAATTTGCATACAGTCTCATCACATACAGTGAGGAAGTGTTCAAAATCAACTATTTAGAGCCCACATCTGTGACTGGAGTCTGCCAAAAGATTAAGCTTGATTGAAAAATAAAACACAATATCCCTGGCACATTAGTGTTATTAATTGTTCAACACTATCTGTTTAGAGAACCCTCACCCTGCGGCCCAGTATCTGGTTGATAGCTGCACTCTCCTTCAAGGTGCATTCTGCAATGACTTTTGCCCTCATCTCCTTCATATAGAGCATGAAGGCATTCAGAGGCTTCTTAATGACTGGCTTCTTAGGCTCTCTCTCTCTCTTTGACTCTGGATGAGGCTTACTGTAATAAAGAAGAAAAACATTTCAAGTTTCATTATGTTAAACATTTCAATATCGTATAAATACTGTAGAAATCTCATTATTTCATGTAATTAAATACATATAATTATAAAAGATTAATAACATAGTTTGTAATAAATGTTATGAACCAGTTATGATCTTGTAATGCTTTCTGCACGTAAAAAGTTTACATCCTTAAAGATGCGATAGTCATTTTTAAAATTATTATTTCTTACTAGTAAGAATTATGCAGAACATGATTTTAAAAACTGCATCTAATGATGCTAACTAAACAACACCAGCAGTGATGGTTAGCTCAAAAACGGATGGGAGCTCAAAGAATTTCACATATTTATGGTGTTATAACTTGGCTACAAGAAGTTGAATGACCTAGTGGGCAAAATCCAGGTCAGAGTAAAATGCCTGCACTGGCAAAAACACAGCCATCCAAGAACAATTGGGTAAAATATTTAGACAATAAATTGATATATTTTATCCTCTATATCTAAATAGAGGGGCAAGGTGGCTTAGTAGTTAGCACATTTGCCTCGCACCTCCGGGGTTGGGGATTCGATTCCCACATCCGCCCTGTGTGTGCAGCGTTTGCATGTTCTCCCCATGCTTCAGGTATTTCCTCCGAGTACTCTGGTTTCTTCCTCAAGTCCAGAGACATGAGTTGTAGGCTGACTGGCATTTCCAAATTGTCCGTAGTGTGTGAATGGGTGTATAAGTGTGCATGCGATTGTGTCCTGCATCCAGGGTGTCTCCTGGGATGATTCCCTGGGATAGGCTCCAGGCTCCCCACCACCCTATGTAGGATAAGCAGTACAGAAAATGGATGGATGGCTCTATATCTAAATAAAAATGTAAGATAGTGCCATTAATAAACAGCCTACTTCATCACTTGAAAGTGACGTGGTAATGCTAACTCTGGCTAGCATAGATTTTGGGGTGGAATGGGAGGTGGAGTCATGGAGTAAAAACATTTCCAATGATGTAGGCTATGCCACCTACTTAAGAACCAGATCTTGACTAATGTACCTTTAAAGTTTTTTTGTTTTTGTTTTACATACATGTCAAACTGGTCATGCTCTTGCCTGCCTGAAGATGGCACTATAGCAGGGTGTGGGATTCCTGTAGGGTGCATTCCAGATGGTCCCATAATAAGAGAGTGAGAGAACCTTTATAAACACACAGGAACACCAAAGTTATTTCCTTTATCACAAAGGTGCAAACATGGAACCTATTTTATGAAGCTACTAAAGATAAATTTATACAATAAACTTAAATACAATGATGAGATAAATATGGCTGCCAACTGCGACCAGCAGATTGGCAGTAACCTACCTGAAGCCCCCTTGTGTAGTTCTGATCAACTAGCAGCAAGTGCAAAACTTTATTAGTGTACACCTGTATGGCGTGTTAAAATGCTTGCAAAAATAACAATGTGTAATAAAATAAATTTAAAACTAAGGAAGACAGTGACCTGAACATGCAGGAAAGTCACACACCCTCTTCTGATGCTTGAAAAAACTTCCCTCTTGAAAATTTGCTCCACTGAATACTCTGCATTTAAAACTAATACTTGACTGCAAATTATTTTTGCATATAAGTCTGCTTTGTGTAATGCAACACAAATGGGTGAAAAACTAATTTCCAGGTTCTCATATTCCAGCACCTGTTCATTCTTGCAATTATCCAGTCAGAAATTATGTGGCAGCAGTTCAATGCATAAAATCTTGCAGATACAGGTCAAGAGCTCCATTTAATGTTCACAGAAAAAGTCAGAATGCAGAAACATTATCTCAGTGGCTTTGACTACGGCATGGCTGACTGGTATGGAAGGTAATTCATATGGGGAAAGATTAATTTACAGGCTAATATATTATTATGTCAAAGATTTTAGCCCTAGAATGACAAAATGCACAGTAGCTGCCATGTAAGTTTTTGTTTGTAATATGACTGTCATATGTTGTAAGTGTTGCAGTGTAGGTGTGGTGTTTCTAATCAGTTAATAATACTGCATTGTATGTACAGCCTTCAGGCTTTGTATCTATTCTGTTTGGTCAAATTTCCTTAACACAGTTTTGTACTATTCATACAAAAAAGGCTATGACAAAACAAAATAGGTACATATTGAAGTCCTCTCCAAAAGTATTGGAATGGCAAGACCAATTCTTTTATTTTTGTTCTACACTGAAGACATTTGTTTTGCGATCAAAAGATGAATTTGCGATGATAAGAATTGAATTTCAGCTTTCATTTACATATTTAGATCTAGATGTGTTACACGCTACCCTACGTGTGATCACTTGTTGACAAATGGGGTCTTGAGAGACACTCTCTATATACTCTTTTGTTTCATTTAATTATTTCACAAATTAATATTAGAAATATTGTAAAATTTTCTGTGCCAATATAAGCCACAGACAAAGCTCATGTGCCCATTGTAGGTGCAGCCACATATGTTGCAAGCTGCGATGCACTACGTTCTGACACCTTTCTATCATAGCCAGCATGAGCTTTTCAGCAATTTGTGCGACAGTAGTTCTTCTGTGGCATTGGACCAGACGGGCTAGCCTTTGCTCCCCATGCACATCATGAGCCTTGGGCACCCATGACCCTGTTGCCGGTTGTTCTTCCTTGGACCACTTTTGGGAGGTACTAACCACTGTATACCGGGAACACCCCACAAGACCTACTGTTTTGGAGATGCTCTGACCCAGTTCACAGTCACAATTTGGCCCTTTTCAAAGTCGCTCAGATCCTTATGCTTGTTCATTACATTTGCCCACTTCAAGAATTGACTGTTCACTTGCTGCCTAATATATCACACTGCATGACAGGTGCCATTGTAACCAGATAATCAATGTTATTCACGTCACCTGTCAGTGGTTTTAATGTTATGGCAAATCGGTGTACATACTTTTTTAGTCCTTCCACTACCCTGTGGATGACTATATAATGACCACAACATGGCAGCATTTACTCCCACTATACGGTTTTGAGGTGTTTTGGTTGAAATGGGAGTCACCATCTTGTGAATTTTGGAGCCAGAATCTGAGCGGTAGAGACCTTGGAGCCAGAGCATGCACAGTAGATACGGCTGGTCGGACAGTGGGTCTGACTCTCGTGTGGCTATATTGGTGGTGGACAGGATGGTGCATCAGCTAACTCAAAGTGGCACATACAGCATTATTAATTCACATGTAAAATGCTGAGCTACCATTTGATATCTAGCTGACATAATGCATCATTTTAATCAAAATAATGTAAGTATAATTAGCTAATGTAAAGTACCAACTGAAAGTATACTGGTAAAAAACAGTCACCATTTACACTCAACACAACCTATTTTAAATCATGTGAGGCCCTTCTACTGTGCATCACACCTGTGGTGAATTACTTTCCTATAAACACACAAAGACTGGTAAGACAGGGCAAGGAATATTCCTTTGGGTTTTTTTTGTCACATTCATTATACATACAATGCTGTGAAAAAGTATTTGCCCCATGCTGATTTCTTCTGTTTTTTGTTTTTTTTTGTGAATTGTTTATCGGTTTTATATAAAGGAGTTCAATTACAGATTGTCCAGATTCTTCACATGAAACTTATTCCATTAACCCACAACATCTGGCCATGTCTTTTTTTTTTTTTAATCAGGAAATTTGGGATTTCATGTCAGATGATTAACAAGGCACCCTGAGGCAAGCACTGAGCATGGATCAGTCCAAACACTATTGAATCATTTCAGTTTTATAAACCTACATTATAAAACTGACCGGAGAACAGTTTTATTTATTTATTAAACGCTGGTTCATTGGTTCACCTGGTGATCAACACCCCCTTGTGGTGAATCATGGAAATTTCAAAACGCTTCAAAACAGTATGACATAATGAAGCCTGGTTTGCTGAACGCACGTGACTTGACCAGTTTGATACGTGCTCTGAACCACTGATTCGCAACAAAAGATTCATAAAGGTTTCAAAGCTTCATGAAGCAGTGTTTTGAAAGCGCCCATGATCACCTGACCTCTGCCGGTCTATGCTTATTGATTTCTGCCTGATCCTTTGGACTTGTTGCTTTATTAAACTGCCATACCTGCACTTGCTTCTGTCTGTGCCTCCATTACACAACACTAATAATAGTTTTAGATCTGCAAACGAAATACAACATAAAACAAAGGTGAACTGAATAAACACACAGTACAGTTTTTATTAAAAAAATTTTTTTGAAGCAACACCTATCACCCATGTGAAAAATTAATTGCCCCCTTAAACTTAAAATCTGGTTGTGCCACATTTAGTAGCAATATCTGCAACCAAACGCTTCCAATAACTCGAGATCAGTCATTCACTTACTTAGTGAAAGGACTAGGACTTACTCCTATGTTTTGGATCACTGTCTTGCTGCATAATCCAGTTGCGTTTGAGTTTCAACTTACAGACAGGATGGGACATTCTCCAGACATTCTTCTGGCAAATACTTTTTCACAGCACTGTACATAATGTTACTAACATAAATTTTTTCAAATGTTACAGTGGCACAGTATATAAACAATGTAGGGTGGTTAATAAACCCCTGAATTATGCAGTAAACTTCTAAAATGTATACCATTCTGTCCTTTAATTAACTAAAAAAATTAAATCATTGGTATGTTGTTGTGGTGTAGAGTTATAGGAAATTAATTAACATAACACACCACCTTAATTATTTTGCTTAACAGCATTCCTAGTCATGTTTTGTTCCTTACTTATTTACAGTGTATTAGTAATCACAAAACAAGAAAACAGCATATGTTTTTGAAGGATAAAAAGGCACAAACAAACATTTTGCCATTCCAGGCTAAAAACAATTGTATAGTAACTACTAGTTTTTAGTCCATGAGCTGATCTGAACTATATGGCCAAAAGTTCATGGACACCTGACCAATACAACCATATTTGCTTATTTGCCACTTGCATATCATGTGGCAGCAGCACGATTTATATATAAAAAAAAATCCAGAGACGCAGGTAATTCACACACACACACACACACACAATCTCTCTAATAACTATTTATTATAATTTATTCTAAAGATACTTTATCTCTTTGTATGATTTAGAGGGCATTTCTAGTTTTCTAGATCAAATAACTGATATATCAGATAACAAAAAAAAAAAAAAAAAAAAAAAAAAAAAAAAAGTACTTTGAGTCAGATTTTGAACTGCTAACATTAATAATGTCAGCTTTAAATTGTCAATGATGGCAAGTGTCCACGGGATAAGTGGCATAATCTGTGCATTACAAGATTTTGATGCATTCCACAGACAAAGCCACTCTCCACTTCATGGTCCTTTGCTTCCATATCCACCTAGCTGTGGATTATCCCTTATTTAGATAAGGCCTCATTAAATAAAAAAAATCATAAAGTAAAAATTTTATTTTCAACAGACCTTTACCAGTCACTGATTCTTTAATCATGTCATATTTGATATAGGGCACTACATAAATATTAGCACATACACATACATACTAACCCACTAGAACTATTCCACATTTTGTTCTTGCATGCTCGAACTGAAATGGACTTAATTGAGATGTCATGAATGTACATAAGATAGACCAAAATATTGAAGTAGCCTGCAAAACTACCCACAAATTAAAACAATATTACAAATTGTGACTGCATCAGTAATCACCCCCTTGATGTAAAACTGGTGTAGTTGGTGCAAATAATTAGTAAAACAAAGTCTATTGTGTGCAATAAAAGTGTAACATGACACTTTCATTGCACAAAGTGACATGATACAGGTGTATTAATACTGAGATCACATGAAAGTGTCATTAAAGTGTCTCATGAAAGTGTCATGTGATCTCAGTATTAATACATCTGTATCTTGAAGGCCCCAGACTTTTTTTGAGGACATACCTACACAAACAGCACCATGAAGACCATGAAGACCAAGGAGCAAAGGAGCAAGACCAGGACAAAATCCCAAAGATATCAATCAGGGTTAAAAAAATAAATAAATCCCAAACATCAATAAACAAGTTACTTAAAATGGATAGTACATGGTACAACCATGACTGTGACTAGAGGGGACTGTCCAGTAACCAGCTAAGGGCATTAGTCAGAGAAGATATTAGTCAGTATATTAGTCAACCTAGACACAAAGAGGACTTCAGGCAATTCTTCAGATTTACATTTTTTTCAGGTCACAACAACTGATAGAAAAAATTACTGTGTGATGATAAATCAAGAATTACTACTTGGTCATTTCATACCTTTGTTAACAAAAAGCAGCAACTATTGTTTAACTTTCATGAACAAACCAAATATAGGTCATAGGACTTACCTTCCTGCTTCAATGGATAATCTTACCTATATACTTAGAGCCTTATATTTCCTGAGGTTCCTGAGGAACTGTGGGTGTCACTATAAAGCTTGTCCCATGGTCATCTCAGGAATCATTCATATTCAATATGATCATACCAGACATGTATCTGTATCCTTTTAACAAATTTAGTTTTGTCTACCTGCCTGTTATCTATATGGCTCTTCATTATAATGTTCACAATACCTGTATCACCTAGAACAGGTTTTGTTCTTGATACCATTTTAGAAAATTCTTTCTTGCCACTATCACCTCAGGCTTGCTCATTAAGAATCTGTAATTTTTTTATATTTCTGTAAAGCTGCTTTGCAACATAGTCTATTGTTAGAAGCACAGTTGAATTTTAATGATATAAAAATTATATACTCAAATAAAAAAAATAAAAAAATACACTCATACAAAGCAGAGCTAATATATAATGTGAAAAGCTGCAGCAATGGTTTGCAGGAGCTTGCAGGGCTGGAGTGCAGCCATTCAGCAACTAAAACATTGGGTACATAGACACTTCTTCCCTTCATCGTCCAACTCAAGACAAATGGAGTTGACTACACAGAAAGCAAGAACCTTACAAGAGCTTTATAAAGATGTGATGATGCTTTAGGTCTAAGTAGATTTGATACAGAAATTAAATGCCAATAAAACTGTTTTGGTATGTCACTGCCTTGGAATTACATACCACAAATACTTTTGGTTCTTGGAATGCACGGTCTGATCTAATGCTGCATTCAACTTGTGGTAAATTGGAACTCAGAATTACAGTTCTGTGAAGAAGTATTTGCCCCCACCCTGATTTCTTATGTTTGTGTATTTCTCATACTAAATAGTTTTAGATCTTCAAATGAAATACAACAAAAAAGGAAACTTTAGTAAACACACAATACATTTTTTTATTGAATCAAAAAAAAGTTATCCAACACCTATCACTCATGTGAAAAACTAATTGCCCCCTTAAACTTAAAATCTGGTTGTGCCACCTTTACCAGTAATAACTGCAACTAGTAACTATGGGGGCAAATACCTCACAAATACATCACACAGGCCCAGTTAGTATTGGATAACTTTTTTGCTTCAGTAAATAACATTATAATTTAAAAACTGTATTTTGTGTTTAAAATCTTTATTTTACTGAGGCTGCCTATGTTTTATCTTAGATTTTGTTTTATTTTCTGAAGCAATTTAGAATGAGATATACAGAAAAACAGAAGAAATCAAATCTTTTTCACAGCACTTACATCATTTTTGACCTTCATATATTCGAGCTACAAAGTCGGAAAAAACGTGGATGCGTCCATATTTATCTTTTGTTAGGAACAATCTATATTTAACAGTGAACTGTATAGATTTAGCTGTATATGTCAGTTATAGATTTAATAGAAGTGCTACTTTGCTTACTCTTGGTACCATGTTCATTTGACACCACACTTGGGATTCTTCTAGATAAGAATTCTAAGTTGAGGGAGCGTCAATTCAGAGTTACAAGTTTTAGCTGAATGCAGCATTATGGAGGGACCTCCATTTAAAACACAAATATCCGTGTTTACATAGACACTTCAATGTAGCCTGTGAGCAATTATCTGATTAAAGCAATGTAGGGCACATACATGGCAAAAGCTTAGGCAAGCTAGGCTTGGCAGAAGTTGCACAGACAGGCTATGGGGCGATGATAGCACTTTTAGCTGATACTTCAGACTCAGGATTCAGCTGATACTGTACCTGGAATAGGAGGAGTTGCTGGCGAGACTGGAGGAGTAGGGCTGCCTGAAGCCACACGAGGAGAGTGGATAAACAGGCTGACTTTGCCTGCAGGTAATTGGGAGTTGGTGTAGGTAAGGTAAGGTTTGGGTGAGCTTCAGACCACGCTTTTAGAGGTTTCACGTTTACCTATGGTGGCTAACTGTATTAATCCACAAAATGTAAAATGACTTTTATATACTATAGAGTTCTAGATATCCTCTATATATACACACACTCACCTTATTTTATAACACTTAATTAGAATCACCTGTTCTTTCATGCAATTATGCAGTCAGCCAATCATGTGGCAGCAGCAGCAGATGTTCACACTGAACATCTCTAACCTTAGTGGCTTTGACTGTGGTTTCATTATTTCAGAAACTGCTGATCTCCTGGGATTTTCACAACAATCTATAGAGTTTACAGACAGAATGGTGTGAAAAACAAAACAAAAAAAAATCCAGTGAGCGGCAGTTCTGTGGGCAGAAATGCTTTGTTGATGAGAGAGTTTAGAAGAGAATAGCCAAACAAATTAACATGCCACACCTGTCTCTAATTTGTAGATTCTTATTTAACATGCTGGTTTTCTGTCTTTTCTCTTTCTCTCAGTGAGCGAGGCCGATGTGTCTGTGGTTGTGTGTGTATGGGTGACAGCTGAGCTGAGATGAACTGAACCAAACCGAGCCACTGGAAAGCCTCCACAAGTTGCAAGGGGATTTTTCCTATGTGATTTTGTCTCTACCTGGTCGCATGGACCTCATAGAGCCCCACATTGAGACTCCTCCAGGTGTGGTTGTACACAGCCGCCCCTACCTGTTACCTGAACACAAAAAATGTGTTTCAGGATGAACTCAAGGCTATGATTGACATGGGAATAATCAAGGAGTCTCATAGTGATTGGAACCGGGTCAGTCTGTTTTTGTGTGGACTTAGGGTTAGGGCAGTGAGTCCTCACATTGATGAACTGCTCAATAGGTTAGGCACAACTCACTTTTATTCAACACTGGACTTAACCAAGGAGTATTGGCAGATTCCCTTGACTCCAATATCTACAGAAAAATCCACACTTTTCCACATTGTTTGGGTTGTTTGGAGCCCCAGTTTCAATGTCTCATACTCCATCTGTACAGCACAATCACTGCTGCTTATTTAGATGACATAATCATTTATAGTAATGATTGGCAGTGGTATTTACAAAATATGAGGGTTGTCCTGAGATCCTTGAGACAGGTGGGACTCAGAGCAAACCCACGTTTCCACTTGAGCCATGGGCAGGTTTGTCCCCAAATTGATAAGACAGCAGTGATTTTGACCTGCCCAAGACCAAACAGGGGGTGAGGCAGTTCCTGGGGCTGGCTAGCTATTACCCGATGTTTGTACATAATTTTGTACACCAGCCCTCTAACTGACCTCACAATAAAGAGAGCACCAGATCAGGTCAAGTGGCTGGAGCTGTGTGAGCAGGCTTTCGGCCAGGTAAAAGTATTTTTGTGTATTGTATTCTCATGACTTTTCCCTCCATTTTGTTCTGCAGACTGACACATTGGACAGAGGGCTGGGGCCCTTTTGTTCCATACTGTGGAGGGGGAGGAGTGCCTCATGCTGTACATCAGATGGAAGCTGTTGGTAAGGGAGACCAAGTACAGTATGATCAAGAAGGAGTGTCTGGCCTTCAAGGGGACATCCTCACCCTCACTATACTGGGCTACTGTTTTACCCTCTCTTCCGATCACGCCCTGGTCCAATGGTTGATGTCAGCGCGTTCAAAAAGGTTGTGGTCCAGCCGTGGCAGGGCCTTGGTCCAGCATCAGCAATGAACGGTGAGGTGGTGGATCGAATCTGCAGGTAACACGTGATGATTTGCACCTGTGTCTTATTACCACTAATCTACTTATTTTTATCTGGACAGTTGAAGATTGGAAAAACATCGCCTGATCTTTTTCTAATCTTCAACTCTCCACTTTTGACGTGAATATGAAACTCTTGACCTGTATCTGCATGATTTCATGCATAGTGCTGCTGCCACACTGGCTGACTGAATAACTGCATGAATGAGCAGGTGCTTATATATATATATATATATATATATATATATATATATATATATATATATATATATATATATATATATATATATATAACAGATATTTATTGGAAAGGGTTTAAACAATGTTTTTCATGCTTGTTCAATGAACCATAAACAATTATTGCACATGCACCTGGGTAAAGGTCCTTAAGGCACGAACAGTTCACTGGCAGTAGGCAAATAAGATCACAGTAACTTGGGACACTAAAGAGACCTTTCTACTGACTCTGAAAAACAGCAGAAGAAAGCTGCCTAGGGTTCCTGCTCACCTGCATGAACATGCTATAGACTTGCTGCAGGGAGGCATGAGGACTGCAGATGTGGCCAGAGCAATAAACTGCAATGTCTGTAATGTAAGACACCTATCATAGTGCTACAGGGAGACAGGAAGGACAGCTGATTGTCCTTGCAATGGAAAATTACATGTAACCACGTGTCCCCTCAGACGTGATCGAGAAGTTGCAAATGCCTTGTAGAAAAGTGGAGGAACATCTCACAGCAAGAACTGACAAATCTGGTGCAGTCCATGAGGATGAGATGTACTGTAGTACTTGAAGCAGCAGGTGGCCACACCAGATACTGACTGTTACTTTGATATTGATGCCCGTTTTGGTCAGGGACTCATTATTCCATTTATGTTAGTCAAATGTCTGTGAAACTTGTTCAGTTTATGTCTCAGTGGTTGAATATTTGTCATATTTGTTTGAATATTAATAAGAAATTTGCTGGAAATAAAAGCAGTTGAATGTGAGAGGACGTTTCTTTTTTTGCTGCTGAGTGTGTGTGTGTGTGTATGTATATATATATATATATATATATATATATATATATATATGATTTTGAGTTAGATAGTGCTCTACATGATGGTTCAGAATCACTAAGAGGCCATGAATTATTGTTTTTTTTTCTTTTTTGTTTTCTCATGATGATTTTCTCATGATTTTCTTATGATCCCCACATAAACAGTTGTTTTCTTGTGATCTCCCTTTCAAAGGGAACTCAACTTTCCGTGAGCTCTACACTGTGGGAACCACGCACGTGACCGGCATCTGAAGCTTGTCTAACATCATGCCTATTTATAGGCCTGCTGTGATCAGGTGACGTGGCAATTAAGCATGTCTCGTGATATAAAAATTGCACCTGTAAACCGCGCCATTAAGTATGTCTCGTGATATAAAAACTGCACCTGTAAACCGCGCCATCAGCCTTATTATCTTCAGTGAGACTACATATCGATTGTTTGTGTAACACTCACAAACAGTGAGTTCAGAGAATTCAGGAAGTGTGTCATGCCTTGCTCCCATTTCGTCACATTGGGGGGGCGAATGCACTTTCTGTGTGAAATGTCTAGGAATGGAGTATGCCAGGGCAGCCCTCGAGGGGTCTGACTGTGTGTATTGTGAAAGTCTTATAATTAGGCAGCTCTGCTCAAGGCTCATTCTCTTCTCGGCTGAAGGTAGTTGGGTTTCAGAGCCTTGCGGATCTGGGCCAGCTGCTGCCGGGTGTAACCCTGTTCCCCGAGAAGGGAAGGAGACATTGCGTAGCTTTCTCGTACTGGGGCATGCCTGTGAATTGCATCTTCGCTTCAGATAATAGAGGCTGACGGCGCGGTTCACAGGTGCCGTTTTTTTATATCACGCAATGCGTTTAATTGTCACGTCACGGCAGGCCTATAAATAGGCACGATACACAAGCTTCAGATGCTGGTCATGCGTGAGGGTGCTTCCCACAGCGTGGAGCTCAAGCAACGTCTCATTCAGGGAACTGGGTTACATGTTTAAACCAGACGTCCCCCTCAGGAAACAGGGTTACATGCGTGACCTAGACCTTTTTTTGTGATCTCGATTTAATTTTCTCATGATGTTGACATAAAGTAATTATTTTCTCATGATATAGACATAAAAGTTGTTTTCGAGTGATCATGACTGTGTACTTAACATGTTGGTTTTATTGTTCTGGAGGCAGCAAAAGCTTAGGGCAAACCCACAGCATCATGGATGAACATATTTGTTTTTACTTTGATCATGGACTCACTCAAACTAGCTCCATGTCTGTCAGTGTTTGACAACTTCCACATTAGTGTCCAACACTTGAGAAAAGGACACCCCTCTCTCTTAATATGCATATAAGGTCAATCTCTGCAGTGGCCGGTTATAAAATGTATGATGCCAATGGCAAAGACACCAAGATCCATGCAACACCAGTCCCATTCACAAGGCGGGAGATTTTCACCTGATAAAACGACGTCATGAGAAAACAGCTTTTTGTTATGTCAAGCTCACAATGTGGAGATCATGAGAAAATTAAGTCATGATCACAAGAAAACAACTTTTTTATATGGAGATCATGAGCAAAATTAAGTCGTGATCATGAGAAAACAAGAAAGAAAGAAATAACACTGCATGACCTCGTAGGGCTTCTGCATGATGGCCCTTTAAATTACACATCACAAAGAGTGACTTATAATTTTTAAAGTTTCTGCAAATCTTCCTTAGGCTATAATTTAGACAGGATATGGCACATACTGGGAAGTCTGCTGAATGGAAATTGACTAAACCATGCAAGAAAACCTTCTTCTTCTACTGATAGTCAAACATATGATCGCTCATGCTAAATTTCTAATTGAAAATAAGTTTAAAACCTTAAATGCATAAAATATTTTCCAGGTTTTTAAATGTATAGATACTTTTATGATACTATTATTGCATATTTGGATATGCATGAGTACATTAATTTATCACGATTTAGCATGATTTTTAATTGTTCACATGTAAGAAGATAGAGTTCTTCAGAGGTTCCACCCAAGAATGGTCTGAGAAAAAGCTATTTTTTCTTCAGTTTATTTCATTATTTGTCTCTCTATAAAATAATATAATAATTAAATAAACTATTATATATTATAATAGTTTTTCACTGTTCCAATCTACAAATGAATTTATTTTCTGAAAGGATAAATACCAAGAATTCAGCTACATTTCATGGAGGAAAACAAAGTAATATACTGTAAGTAGTCCAGTTGTAGCTACTGTACATGTGGTGTGTTATTCATACTGACTTGAGTCTTGTGACACATAAGGCACAATTGTCAGTCACAATTTCACTTCTCCTGAAAAAATATTATACAAAAGAAATCAACAATGTATTCAGAAAATATTCAGACCTCATCAATTTCCTTTTTTTATTTTACATTTATTTTATGATAATGTATCCTTTTTTATATAATTTGTAAAATTATGTAAAATTTGTCACACACACACACATATATATATATATATATATATATATATATATATATATATATATATATATACACACACACACACACACACACACACACACACACACACACACACTAATATTCAAAACAATATCTTGTTGAGACAACTTGAATAATGTTTACTTGTTGATTAGGCATGATTTGGAATGTTACACATCTGTCTATAAACCCACAGCTGACAGTGTATGTCAGAGGAAGAATAAAGTCTTGAGATCAAAAGAATGACCTATCTACCTACAATAAAGGATTGGCACAGATCTGAGGAAGTGTTCCTGTGGAAGTGTTCATATGGCTTTGAAGCGCCCAAAGAGCTCAGTGACTTGAACACAAAGACTTATCCTATAGCTGCATTCCAGCTAAACAGAGCAAACGGGGAAGAAAGACTTTAGGCAGGGAGATGATCAAAAACTCTAAATTTCCTGTGGAGATTAGGAAACCTGCCAGAGTGACAACCAAGACAACCATATCTGCTGCACCAATCAGATGTTTATTGTAGAGTTTCCCAGATCAAAGCCACTTCTCATCAAAAGGCAATGCATTATAAAGCCTCTCCCCCAATGGTCTCACCACACAGTACCAGGGCAAACCTCTCTTCACTCAAAAGTTGCACGTTATTTATCCGTATCTAGAATAATAAAGACTAGTCTTTAATTCTAGTTTGAAAAACTTTATGTTTAGCTTTTTTTAGGTGTAGGCATTTTGTTAAATAGTTTATTTAAAGGTAAATGTGCGTATCTGGAGTCTTTATTAGTATAGGGATAGGGATTTGGTAAGCTAGGATGTTTTGATGCTCTCAATCGTGACGCACTTTTACCACTATGGCTCCTGTTGGAAACTAAGATAAATCATGTCAGAACTTTTTCCACACTCAGTATGAAATTACAGTGTAAAAAAAATTAAATGGAAAAAAAAAATCTGAAACATTTGGGGGAAGGGGGGCATATAATAACCTGCCTGGATATTTGTACACACCCTAAACTAATACTTTGTTGAAGAAGCTTTTGATTTTATTACACCACTCAGTCTTTTGAGGTAAGAGTCATTCAGCAAAGCACATCTTGACCTGGCAATATTATCACACTCTTTCTTGCAAATGTCTTCTAGATCCATCAAATTATAAGGGCAACTCCTGTACACAGCCCGCTTCAGGTCACCCCACAGATTTTTTGTTGGAATCAGGTCAGTGCTCTGGCTAGGTCATTCAAAAACATTTATCTTTTGGTTAAGCCATTCCTTTGTTGATTTGGATGTATGCTTGGGTCATTGTCATGCTGTAGGGTGAAATTTAATTTTCATCCTCAGATTACTAGCAGACACCTGACGGTTTTGCACTAAAATCTTTGTATTTGTAGGTATTCACGATTCCCTCCACCTTGATAAAAGCCCAAATACTGGCTTAAGAAAAACAGCCCTAAAGCATTATGCTACCACCACCACACTTCAACATGGGTATGGTGATCTTTTGGTGGTGCAAACAAACCTTTTGGAATTATGGAATTATTATGCCTTCTGGAATTGGTCTCATCAGACCGAAACACATTTTGCCACATGGTTTGGGATGATTTAGTTGAGCTTGGATGTTTTTTGTAAGAAAGGGGTTCTTTCTAGCCACCCTACTCCAACGCCCAGACAAGTGAAGAATTGGAGAAATTGTCACATGCACAGAGTAAGAAGTACTTGTCAGATATTCCTGCAGCTCCTTGATGTTGCTGTAGGTCTTTTGGCAGCCTCCCTGGTAAGATTTTATCTTCTCCTTTTGTAAATTTTGGAGGGATGTCCTATTCTTCGTGATATCACGAAGAATATCGCGTGGTGCCCCATTTTATCTATTTGTTGATGATGGCCTTCACGTTGTTCCATGGTACATTTAATGTTTTTGAAATTCTTTTATTCCCCTCTCCTGATGGATTCTTTTCAACAGTGAA
Source organism: Ictalurus punctatus (assembly GCF_001660625.3). Classification (NCBI taxonomy): domain Eukaryota; kingdom Metazoa; phylum Chordata; class Actinopteri; order Siluriformes; family Ictaluridae; genus Ictalurus; species Ictalurus punctatus. The sequence goes on from NC_030433.2 coordinate 101,722, forward strand.
ATACCATGCATGCATTGTAAGCTCTTTGTGGGCCATGGCTTCAGCATTCCAAGAAGTAAATCCTGCTGAAACAGCTGATCTTAATTTGGGGTTAATCAGAATAATTTCATCGATGACCGCTGTATAATAATTACTTTAGAATGTGATTAGTTCATTCTGAACACAGCCACATCCCCAGTTATAAAAGGGTGTACACGCTTATGTGACCAGGTTATTGTAAGTTTTTTATTTTTCCTAACAACAGCATCTCTTCCCACATCAGGATCTCAGCTAAGCCTGCATGTTCCTCTTCCTGCTCCTTTTCTCACTCCAACCTGTTCTGTTTCGTACTTCTCAATCCTTGTTTCCACACATTGTCTTATAAATTGATCCAATAAGCCTTCTAAAGATGCCTTTAATTCTTGTTTTTTTCCCCTTTTTTTATACTCCAGAAATTGACTTTCTAAACCTCTCTCATTCTCTGCTTATCACCTTTTTTAAACAATTAGGTAGGTGACTACACAAATTAGCATCACACACTAAAAAAAAAACAAAAAAATTGTGCCTTATATAGCTCAGATAATGTTTTAGAATTAAATCTTACTTCAAAAAGCAACTAAAACATTGAAATCAATCAGGATGTTTCATTTTTTATTTCATTTGTTAAATTATTATTTTAAACATTTCCCCTAGCTGCCCCTAGAGGGCAGGGCCTGGTGCAGTCGCACTGCAGAAATGATGGCCCTGTTTTTAACTGGCGTGTGTAGACTTCTTATATTCACTGTATGCTCTGTTTTAATCTCTGAAATATGGGCCTTCAAAATGGTGAAAAATGTTACATTTACATAAATTCATTCTGAAGCACTTTTCAGATGCTCATAGAAAGTTCAATATTGTAGATATAAACTGGTAACTAGCTGGATCTTTACACCTATCAGCCATAACATTAAAACCACCTGCCTAATATTGTGTACATCTCCCTTGTGCCACCAAAACTGCTCTGACCACTGAGACATAGGTCTTGTGGAGTCAAGATGTTAGCAGCAGATCCTTTAAGTCCTGTAAGTTGTGAGGTGGGGGGAATCCATGGATTGGACTTGTTTATCCAGCACATCCCACAGATGCTCGATTGGATTGACCTATGGGGAATTTAGAGGTCAAGACAACACCTTGAACAATATCCACATGAATGCCAAGACCAATGGTTTCCCAGCAGAACATTGCCCAGAGCATCACCCCTTGACAGGTGCGAATGTAACAAAATAATCAGTGTTATTCATGTCACCTGTCAGTGACTTTAATGTTATGGCTGATTGGTATATAGTGCTTGGTTCTGATGGCACTGATATCTTTGTGGATACCTTATCGAAAAAGGACAGTGGGCAGGAAGTAAGCACAGGAGCACTGTCTTTATTCATAAACAAACAAACAAAAACCAAACACAGGGAGCGCGGTCTATACGGAACTGGTGAGTAAAAATTAAGCAAGAATCGAGCCAGGAAAAGGACCACGACAACAAAGACCGCTTAGCATGCTAAACTTAGATGCTACACCCTCAATACTGGCGACTCTCAGGTATCTACCTACAAATAATATCGCGCGACATGTGCCGCCACCAGAGGGGTTTAAATACCCAACATAATTAATACTAAACATGGACACCTGGGGCAAATTAACGACAAACTCAAACATGAAGCGAACAAACCAAAACAAACCTCACGTGTCCGCTTCACATAGTTCAGTCTCTAGTAAGCAGCGCCACAGTGCCATCTGCTGGCCGTGGCGTAACAATACCAAATAATGCTTCTACACGTAGTTTAAGGTGTGAAATCTAAAAAATCATCAATTTTACTACTCTACTATTCGTATGTTGAAAAATTGTAGACAATTCCCTATACTATATTTCTCCATTCTTGTTTGTAGCTTGTGAGATGTGTGGAATATAACCACTAAGTTTCATTTGGAAAGGACCACTACGTTTAGAAATATAGGGATGTAAATATGGCTAGAATATTGAGGAGCATAAAATCCAATGTTGACAAGCAAACAGGGACCTGAATTTTTGCAGGCAAAAAACTATTATCATAGCACTATATGCACCCGACATTATATTTGCCAATGGTGCTGACATAATTATGAAAAAAATTCAAGATTGTATATATATATATAAAATGGCAATATTTAGTCACAAATATATATGTAATGTTAACATATTAGGTACTAGAGAGACATTATCTCAGAGTAGCCAATGAAACCTGACTGATTCAATGCTATTTAGATCCCCGGTAAATTCAGCATCTGTCTCATTTTCAGGAACTGGATCATTCGAGGCTATTATCGTGTTCATAATCATCAAAATCAATTGTTTGTTTGCTGAAAGCTTCTTCATCAGATCCACCATCAAATGAAGCTAGAATTTGATTAGAAACTTGTTCTGCAGTAAATGGCTGAACCATGTCAATTTTTGTAACATTTCTTTTAAGTCTGGGGTAATTATGATTGACTCATTACATCATCATTGTTTACCAAACATTCCCAGCTTGAGGAATGAAAGTGAATTGCACTTATTGAGTCGTGAGAGATTCAGTAGTGTTGCTCAGAAAAACATACACCATTACATACCTTGGGTCAGTAGCGACCCTAGAGACTTTTTACAATAAATTAATTATAAAACATATATTATTTGACAGTTTTATACATTTTTTCTTGTTATATTGTTGATAATAAATAGATTGAGGAATACTAAGAAATCGGAGGTCTAATGTGAAAAAATTAATGAGGGGGAGGGTACTGAATGACGTCCCGAGTGGCTAACGACACAAGGTATGCGTTTAAGGATTAAAGACCATAGTTCAAGCCAACTGTGCTTCCACAAATGAATGATTACAAATTGAACTATTGTTCACAGGAAAAGACAAGTTATGTCATGATGTGAACAGCACAGTGTAATGTAAAACATTACTGTACTGCTTTCTCTGTAATGTGCTCTGCCATTTTCAATCAAAATTCCATCAAATGCCACAGCGTGCTTCACAGCATGGTCAACCTACCCAATGATGAAATCTGTTAGCAGCTTGTTTTTATTATAGAATTTTTTTGATTTTGTCAGTTTTTGCAGCCTTATTTTGGTTATGTCCCTACCAGTGGTGTAGTCCTAAAAAAAAGTGGTTTACTATTACCCAGGCTAAAATAGCTCCATGTCTGTCAGTGACAATTTCCACATTAGTGTCCAACACTTGAGAAAGGGACACCCCTCTCTCTTAATACGGAGATAAAGTCTATCTCTTCAGTGGGCAATTATTACATTTATGATGGCGAAGATGCCAGCATACATGCAACACCAGTCCCATTCACAAGGCACAAGATTTTCGCATGATAAAATGATGTCATGAGAAAACAACATTTGTTATGTCAAGATCATGAGAAAATTACTTTTTGTTATGTGAAGATCATGAGAAAACAACTTTTTATGTCGAGATCACAATAAAATTTACCTTTAGAAGTTATACGTTATACGCAAGTTATATCGTTATACGCAAACAGCCCTGGGAAAAAATTAAGCGTATGTCATATATGTGCGTATAACCGCAAATACACCACTAGTCCCTACTTTATATTATACAGTTGTAGAAGAGTAATGATTTATAATCCCACTGTCTAGTGTTAACCAGAAGAGGATGGGTTCCCTTTTAAGTTTGGGTTTCCCTTTTATAAAAACTTTTTTAAGTTTTTCCTTGCCAACGGTGCCTCTGGCTTGCTCATTAGGGCTCTAAATCTAAAATCCCCTCTGAAAGTATTGGAACAGCAAGGCAAATTCTTTTGATTTTGCTATACACTTAAGACATTTGGATTTTAGATAAATATGAGACAATAGATCAGACTGTCAGCTTTCATTTACTGATATTTACATCTAGATGTGTTAAACAGCTTAGAATGTTTGACATTTTGTGTGAACCCACTCATTTTTCAAGTAAACAAAAATATTGGAACATGTGACAGGAATTTCAGTCTTGTTGCTCAGGTGTGCTCTTTTAGATTGATTGTTTAAACAATAAATAGCTCTGAATGTCTACTCTTGGCTTGAGCCCTGTTTTTCACATGTGAAGATTGCATTTTTTGTTAAAAAGGATAAACCAATATGAAGACAAGATAGCAGGCTATGGGAGAAAAGCAAGCTAGTTTGAAGCTGAGAAAAGAGGGAAAATCAATCAGACCCATTGACCAAGCCTTGGCCGTAGCCAATACAACAAGGTCCTGAAAGTAAAAAAAAAAATAAAAATTCTACTACCAACCAGACATTGAACAGGTCTGCCAAGGAAAACAACAGCAGTTTATGACAGAAACATTGTGAGAGCTGTGAAGAAAAAGTGGAAGAAAAAAAAAAAAACACCAGTCAGTGACCTCACCAACAACCTCCACAGCTCCACTAACACTGGATGGTATCACCATCCAGTGTTCAAAGTAGATTTCAAGAGCAGAAATATAGAGGCCGTACCACAAGATGTAAACCACTCATCAGCAGTAAGAATTGGATGGCCAAATATACAGAGGCGAGCCAGTTCTGGAGCCAAGAATAACCTCTACGAAAGTGATGAAAAGGCCAAAGTGTGGAGATCTGCTCATGATCCAAAACACACAAACTCAGTAGTCAAGCATGGTGGAGACAGTGTCATGGCTTGGGCTTACATGGTTGCTTCTGGAATTGATGATGTAACTAATCAATTTACAGAAAAATTCATCTAATCTAATTGGGAGGAACATCATGCAGCTAGACACAGACCCAAAACACACTGCCAACACAACAAATTACTTCATTAGGGGGAAAAGTAGATGTTTTAGAGTGGCCAAGTCAATCACCAGACCTTAAACAAGTTGAGGATGCATTTCACCTCCTGAAGAAGAGACTGAAGGAAGAAACCTCCCAAAACATACAACTAAAAAAAAGCTACAGTTCAAGCCTGGAAAAACATTAAAAAAAAAGAATGCAACAATTTGGTGATGTCACTGGGTCTCTGGCTTGATGCAGTTATTGCAAGTAAGGGATATACAACAGTAGCTCCAATGCTGCTCCAAAGTAGCTCCAATAATTTTGGAGGGGACTGTACATTCAGATTCTGCTTTGTGACAACAACTGTTGTTAAAAGTGCTAAACAAACTAAATTTAACTGAAGTTGAACTGTTTTGCATGAGTATGCCAAAAGGCACCAAAATAATTCTCAGGGTGTGAAAAACAAGATTTTTGATCTTGTGAAACCTAAATGCCGAAGGTTATATCTGGAGGAAGCCGGGCACTGCTCTGTCGCATCCTTATGGTGAAGCAATGTGGTAGCAGCATCATGCTACTGGAAAGCTTGTCAGAGTCAAGGAGATGATCAAAGTGTGGAGACATCCTTTAAGAAAATCAACTCAACTAGCATCTATGCCCTCAGATTGGGGTGAAAGTTCACCTACCAACATGACAACCTTTGTAATAAACAAACAAACAAACAAACAAACAAATAAATATATGCATATATGTGTGTGTGAGTGTGTGTGTGTATGTGTTTGTGAAAAGGGAAGTGGTCTGAATACTTTTTGAATACATTGTGGAGGACTATATTACTATACATAAATGTATATGTACTGCATACTTATATAGCACCCACCAAAGACACATCAAGGATGTAAACAATGTAGCTATTGAATGATAGAGATCTGAATGACAAAGTCCTGAGCTATTAACCTCTTAAAGGCAGTGTAATTTGGTGTGTAGATTATTTAAGAAATGTTAGTTGAGATACAAAATAGATGTTTGGAACTTACCAACCCATGGATGGGGTAATTTGGCCAACTCCTCCTGAGGGCAGGGAATAGAAGCTTGAAAGATCATGGGGCTGATGTCTGTGAACACCTGTGACATACAATGATACATGGATCATTACAAAAAAAATACTGTTTACTTAGTATTTCCTTAGCAGAGTGGGAACTTACTAGGATATTTGGCTAATATAACAGGTCAATCACATTTCTTCCTTGTTAGGGAGTTACAAGAAGAAAAGGAGTACCCTCTGCTATGATACAAGTGTGTGGTGTCCAAGTGTGACTGGTCCTCACTGGAATGAGTGACTAAATTACAATCATTTAAACAGTTTTACATTGAAAAGGAAGGTCTGAAAAATATCAAGATTCAAGATTCAATTAGGCATGTGCATTGGGATTCTTACTTGTTTCAGCCTACCCAGTTTTCAAGTTTCAAATATAAAAAAAAAAATACTATGAAAATATAGCTGCAAGCAGCAATGGCGGATTTCTCCTCAAGATTGCAGACCATTTCAAAATTGATATGGTAGAGAAATGTATCCCACAGATTCAATGCATTTCAATGCATTTAGATCAATGGCAGATTTTAAGTCATTTTTGTAGGTTTCCACAAATGATCATTGTAGAAAAAAATCCATAATGCGGACATTATGGGTACTTGAGACTTTTTTGCTCTCCATGAGCAACAAGGCATGCATACCAACTTTCAGACATTTTGGTTTGACGGTGTAGAAATGCTATCATTTGAATGTGTCAACTTAAAGGCGTGGCCTGTATCACCACTTATACTCTGTTTAGGCCCATGCTTTCTGAGAAGTTTACGTCTAGTCTGTAGTTTCATTGTGCCACAGTAGAACAAAACTGACCAAAATTTACAAAACTGACCAAGCTTCATGGTTCTGGAGAAGACTTACTGTTTCTGTTAGCATTAGCTGTGGCCAAATCAGCCACAGAATAGACAGTCAGTCCACCCTTGCCAGAAAGCCATGAATGCGTGTGCGTGGCCCCAAGTTTGGGCACATGTAAGGGTCTAAAGAGTCAGTGAGAATTCTGGAGCACGTGCTGACTGTGGAGGAAGGGAGACATCCACTGGCAGAGTGCACTAGCATTTAACTGAGCATGCATATTTCAGATATTCACAATAAATCTATTTTTCATCTTACATTCAGCCATTTCTCAGATTTGTTACTCAACTTTGTCAAGCGTCTTCATATGAACTGGAGATTTGAATTGGAGTATCCATTTTATGAGTAGCGGATGTGTAAAGCATTAGCATTAGCGATAAATTATTATTCCTTTTAATGTCATTGTTTTTAGAGATATGAGGTTGCCATCGCACATGGTAACACACTGTAGTGTCCTCTTTGTGTTTGGCATACAAATTTTAGATATTTGTATACAATTTTAGGCAAAATGATTGAACATTCATAAATAAACAATTGTTATATGATTTAATTGCTTATCATATTTGACCAATAAGTGCCGCTGTGACGAAATTGATGTGATGTGGTCAGTGTGGGGTCAAAATGGCACACATAAAGTTTGGTGTCAATATGCCAAAGCCTTGCAGAGATACAGCCTCTGAACCCTTGCATGAGGTTCAGAGGTGGACCCTACATAAATTTACCAATTTGGTGAAAAAGTCTTATTCCGTTCAAGAGTTACAGCCATTTAAGTAAAAGTGGCCACACCCACTTCAAACCTTTTGATGTGGCCTTGCGAGGGTGAATCAAAAGATCAACTTTTTTTCATAACTTTTGATCTAAGATGTCCAAAGTATTGTTCTACAACAGTTTTATTTCAGGAGCAAAAAACCTATGAGTAGTTCACAAAAGGAGGTTTTTAACATTATCTGAAATATTTACCAAACAGTTTGACAGACACCAATGGTTCTTGAGGCAAATATGTTCAGAATAAGAAGACCAATCATGTGATACATATTAGTTGTGTTTGTTCAAAACACTGTGTTTTATACAACCGTTAACACAGACAAAAATCATAATAGTGCCACCTTGTGGCCAGTTTCATTAAAATTTTGCACAAACTGCTTAGACCAAGAGTCAAATAGGTTCACCAAGTTTCATTCCAATCAGCCATTGGTAACCTTGTCTAATAGCTACGGAAATTTGATTAGCAGATGGCGGCCATGTTTTTCAACATACGTGAATGTGCTTACAGACAGTGATGTTACCTGAGATACAGACACTTTATGCAAATTTGGAAGTCAATCGGATCAACAGTTCCATAGTTACAGCCAACTTAAAGTTTTTTGGTATTATAGCGCTACCATATGGCAAATTTTCTGTGCCACCATAGATTGTCCTCAAACATAAGCATGCCAAATTAGATGAAGATATCTCATTACGTTCAAGAGTTATAGCCATTTACGTAAAAGTGGCCACGCCTGCTTCCTGTGTTTTTGCATACCGTAGCTACCTCAAGTTGAAAGTTCAAACTTTTTTTGATAACTTCTGATAGTGAGACTCCATAGATTTGTTTGGCACCGGGTTGGTCCCTATCAGATGAAAATCCTACGACTAGTTTGCAAAAGTAGGTTTTACAAAAAAATCCAAGATAGCGGAACATTTTTATAAGCGGAAATTTGAGATATACGTTTTGTTCGTCTGTTCCCAAGGATTCCATAGATATAGTACACTCGAGTCTGTGATAATAGCAAATATTATGGAACTAGTTTTTGCTGCCAATATTGCTGCTACTTGTTGTGCTACACTTCAAAATAGTTTACCGTTTACAGCCCATGTTCTGTGTATATATTGTCCTGTGTAATTATTGTCCTGGTCTGTATATTTATTGTCTTCCACTCGTTGTGTCTTGCACTGTTGTGTATTTGGACTATACATAGTCTTGCGTACTGTTCAGTGTTGCACCATGGTCCTGAAGAAACAAAATTTCATTCTAATGTATACAACCTATATAGAGAAATGACAATAAAAACCCACTTGAACTTGAAATATGTCACCAAAACCTCTACTTGGTACATTTAACATTTAATGCTGATCACATGAACGGCCTAGGACTAGTTTGAAAAAGATTTTTTTTCAGTAAGTGAAAGATGTCAAAAATTTGACTTTGCCAAAAATAATTAAACAATATGGCAAAATGATGCAGGAGGACTCAGGAACTCTGCTGCTATAACAAGTTCTATTATATTTCCTACAGTTGTGAATATATAAACCAAAAGGTAAATTCATTTATTAAAGCCCGGGTCGTAATGGGTCATTTCATTTGCAAGAGTAGGTGGTGGGAAATGGGACCTAACAAACAAATCTGGTGGTTATATTTAAATGATAGCCCTGTCTTACAGCTGTTTATGAAAATGAAGCTCTGCCATACAACACCAAGAAAACCAAGGAGCTCATTGTAGACTTCAGGAAGCACTACACTGAACTAGCCCCCCTTTTCATAAATGGTGAGTGTGTGGAGAGGGTCCACACCTTCCAGTTTCTTGGCGTCCTTATTTCTGCAGACATCTCCTGGACGGACAACATCACAGCGGTTATTAAGAAGGCTCAAACGTGGCTACACTTCCTGAGGGTTCTCAGGAAGTACAATCTGGACCCCAATCTGCTGCTGATCTTCTACCGCTCGTCCATCGAGAGCCTGCTGACATACTGTATCAAGGTGTGGTACGGTAGCTGCACCGCGGCAGACAGGGAGAGGCTTCAGAGAGTAATAAGAGCAGGACAGAAGATCATTGGCTGCCCTCTGCCCTCCTTGATGGATATTTACACTTCCCGTTGCCTCAGCAGAGGAAAAACCATTATTAAGGACAGCTCTCACCCTGGCTCTGATCTGTTCAATATGTTGCCCTCAGGGAGACGTTACAGGTGCATCAAAACAAGGACTAATAGATTTAAGAATAGTTTTTTTCCCAAAAGCTATTACCATTCTAAACACATACATGTACTGAATTCACAGTATATGTATATAGTGTCTCAAAACTGTGCATCTCATAGTACCTCCCCCCTCCGCCCCAATATTTTGTTTATCTTGTTTATTTATCTTGCTTGTTTATATGTTTATCTTGTTTATTTATCTTGCTTGTTTATATGTTTATCTTGTTTATTTATCTTGCTTGTTTATATGTTTATCTTGTTTATTTATTTATTATTTATCTTATTTATCTTGTTTATTCTTCTTGTTTATTTTATGTACATGTTGGCACGAAATAAAAAGGAGTGGCTCTTAATTTCATTGTACATGTGTATAGTGACAATAAAGGCATTCATTCATATATTCATTGTTTGGCACATGGTGGCCATATTGTTATGAAATCTCATCAGTTTGCTGAGTAATATGACACAAAAATTCTGAAGATATAGCAAAAATCCTAGAAAAAGGAGGTTTTGCATATTATGCAAGTTCAATGCATGTGAGTGGGTGGCGCTAGCTAAATAATTGAAAAGACAAATTCTTTGGGTGTAAGGAAACAAAGCATGAGAAAAAGATGTACCCATTATTTACAAAATATATATGCTTATTTTTTGTGTGTTATGCAAATCAGCAACAAAAAAAATCTAAGGGGGCAGAGCTAAATGTTTTTGAGGCTTTTTATTACGGCAAACCCAAGAAATTCCGCTGAGTAGTTCGACATCAAAATTGTAACGATAGGCCAAAAAGCCTAGGACATGATCTCAGAAATAGGTTTTGCATGTTATTCAAATTAACACAAAATAAATCTAAGTGGTTAGAGCTAAATAGTTCTTGGAGCTTTTTGTTCAGGAGAACCCAAAGAATAAGTAGCAAAAAATTTCACTGTATGACTTTTTTCAAGTTTTCAAGATATGAGCCAAAACTGCTTGCTCCCTAAAAATCCTAACAAAATCACTAAGTGCTCGGCTCCCTAATAAGGTGAATTATTTTACTGAGATGCAGAATGATTATTAAAGTAAGTGCAATATTATGTGTAACAGTATAACAAGTCCAATAATGTGTAGCATAATATGTAAATTTGAGCTGTATAACACAACATCATATAAGTAGTGTTTTAATAAGGCTCTAATTCTCAAGGGTGATAGTGTGTGCAAAAACTGATAGTGTGTGCATTTATGCGGTCATATCTCCTACCAAACACTAGGGAATAGAACATCTTATGGCTTGGATGGTTTGTGTCCTCAATCATTGCTTTGTAGTAACAGTTGGAATCAGATGAGTTGCCTCCATTTTGTTCTTTGATGACAACAAAACACTATAGTAATTCATGTCAAGGCAGTATTGTCTTAACATCTTATCTTTAGATGAATTAATAATTTGTAGATCATGTTAAAATTTCCTGTTGTTATTACAGCAGAAATCTGTGTTTGTAAAGGATGTCATGGGTTAGCAGCAAACATCTAGCACTTAAGTGTGACTTAAAGGCAACCTCTGTTTGTACAGAAGAATGCTGCTTGATGACTGTAATTTGCCAATGCTTCAGGCATGTTTCTGAACTCAACCTATAAATCTATTGAGATTGGAATGTGACTGAGTCAACTTACTTTGTCTTTGCACCCCACCCCCTCACAAAAGCCATTCTAGATTACACTGTGGGAATGCTCAGTCCCCATCCTTGAACATCAGTCACTACCTGTGAAGGTGCCATCTGCTCAGAGCTGATGTATTTCTATGACAGGACAAGTATGACAAAAACCAGTTAATGGACTAAAGGCCAAGTATCATATCTTCATTAAATCCAAAGATCTGCTTTATGTCACTGAAAGGTTACATAATTAGTTTGTGTTTTTAACAGCTTTGTCTACATTATTTTTTTCTTACTGTTAGAAAGCCAGTGGTCACATGGCCAATAGACTTTGAAGAAGCCAGGAGTCAGCAGAATCCTATGTCATATTGAAGTTTCATTTTGAATTTAGCTATAATTGTGGGGATGAACCACTACATACACTTTAGTTTTCATGTACAATGTCTGGTAAGCAAGTGTTATTGACCTCTGCTGGGAATATTGTTGAGCAATGAAAGGAGCTTTGACGAACTCCTTAAAGCAGTGGACATGCCTTTTCTTTAGAAGACAATGCCAGAAATGTCTGATGTTTTGGAGTCCATCTCTGTAGCTGAGGTAAATATAGCAGTTAGAAACCTTCACAGAAGCAATGCTGCAGGGGTGGACAAGATTCATCCAGGCACTGTACAAGGTTGGAATCATATGGTTAACATGCCTCATCAATGCTGCTTGTAGATTTGGGGCAGTGCCCTTGGACTGGCAAACTGGGAAGGTGATCTCATTTCCCTATATAACGGGGAAAGCGAAAAGGTGTACGAATTATAGGGCAATCATACTACCTATCCTCCAGGGTTCTGGAGAGGAGAATCGATCCGATAGTTGAACCTAGGATTCACAAGGAACAATGTGGGTTCCACCCAGACTGTGGAATAGTAAACCAACACTTTACATGGACTTGGAATCCTGCACTGCAGAGCAACACGCCCCAACTGGAAACTGTTGCAGCTGGACATGTGACTATTCAGAGGGACATTTCCTGACTGTGCAGCTGGAAAACATGCAGCAGAAATCCTCCATATCCCTCTGGAACTGGTGCCAATAGAAACCCTGGCAACGATGGTGGAGGTTTGTGTTCCCCACAGAATCTTGCTGTTTCTTTCAGAACCCTCTGCATCATTTCCATCAATCAGCCAAAGAGTATGAAACTTCACATACAGTTCGTTTCTGTGCAAAGCACTGCAACATCCTCCCAAGGTGGCCACTGCTGCACCTCTACCCACTGCATCAGCCTCATGTTGTACCTCCTGAAGCTACCAGCAAATAGCCGCCTCTACTCAGTTCACAGCAGCATCCTCCTGTCCCTGTGTCTACAGTTTCACCTCATGCCCCTCCTGTGGTCCACATTTTCAGCAGGGGTGCCTTGAGAGTACGTTGGCATTGGAATGGTGTCTACACACCCTATGCATGATTTTGAAGTCATAGGATTGGAGCTCTTCTATCCAGTGTGCCACTTAGCTCTCTAGTTCTTTAAGGGACATCAGCACAGCACAAGCCACCACCCGTTCTCCTTTTGGGTGAAATCCGTAAGTAATTATACCTCCTATCTGTGCAAACTGATATCAGCTGGGTTAGTAAATTGATGGTCTATAAGAAGGCTTTTTGTTACCAAGGTGTCACACAAGAAACATCTCACAATGGGTAAAAGCAAACCGCTCTCCCAAGACCTTCACAACCTTATTGTTGCAAAACATATTGATGGACTCGGATATAGACATATTTCAAAACTTCTGAATCCTCCAGTAAGCACCATTGGGACCGTTATCCACAAGTGGAAGCAGCATCAGTCTGTCATCAACCGGCCATGCACAGGAGCTCCTTGCAAGATTTCTGACCAAAGAGTCAGAAGAATAGTCAGAAGAGTAGCCCAAGAGCCAAGGACCACTCAGAAAGAGCTCCAGAAACACTTGGAGGCAGCAGGTGCCATCGTCACAGAGAAAACAATAGACAAGGCACTCCACTACTCACGCTCACCCGCAAGACTACATTACTAAAGAAAATGCATGTTGAAGCTTGTTTAAAGTTTGCTACAACTCATTTGGACAAGCCTATGAAATACTTTGAGAGTGTAGTCTGGTCAGACGAGAGCAAAATTTTACTTTTTGGCTGTCATACTACTACACCCTGTTCGGAGAAAAAATGGCACTGCACATCACCTTAAAACACTACACCAACAGTGAAGTTTGGAGGTGGAAGCATCATGGTGTGGGGCTGTTCTTCATCACATGGTAGTGGCAGAATTCATATAATTGAAGGAATGATGAATGGAGCCCTTTACCAGGAGATTCTTGAGAAGAATCTGCTGCCATCCACCAGGATGATGAAGATGAGTTAATACTAATGTCTGGTGAAAATTTCATGTGAATAGCCTCATTGGAAATACCTCAAATAGTGAAAAGCTTTCTCTTATGAGGCCCCCCAGTTATGGAACAGCCTTCCACTTACTGTTCGGGACTCAGACACAGTCTCAGTGTTTAAGTCTAGGCTGAAAACATATTTGTTTACTCAAGCTTACCATGAATAAACTTTCTTTTATGCAAAGTACATAGTCTTATCCATTACGGGATAGTAAGCATACCTAACAATCTCTCTCTCTCTTTACCTCCCTCTTCCTCTGTCAAGCCACACATGATATTAGGGAGATGCCAGTGATCCTGACCCTTTCTGCTCTCTGGACCTGCCTGATCCATCCTCATGCCCTACTTCTGGATGGAGCTCTCATGAACTGGAGGCTACAACTGCTGAGGATGGTACCGCTTGAAGTACAATGGAAATGGTTTTGGACCTCAATTGCACATGGACATTTTCGCTGTGGTTGCTGGGTCTACAGTTGCTGCAATGGCCTTGAGACTGCAATTACCACATGCAGTTTTACACTCAGGTCTCCGTTAGTGAACAGTGAACTAGTTCAACAAAGACTTCATGTTAAAACCATAATGAACTTTCTTTCACTTTCACACTATCCATTGTCACCTAGATATGGATGGGTTCCCTTCTGAGTCTGCTTCCTCGTTTCATCTTAGGGAATTTTTCCTTGCCACCATTAAAATTAAATTCACACACTTAAAATCTGTATCCCGTGTTAATATGTTTCTGTAAAGATGCTTTTTTCCATTGTTAAAAGTGCTATACAAATAATATTGAGGTGTGTGTGTGAGAGGTATAATTCGGAAATACGCTTCCAGTCGATGCTAAGTTGCAGACTCACAGGTTTGCTAAGCTCCAAAGGCACAGTTTCAATCCAATTCAATAGCTTTAGCATCTTAAAAAATCTTTTTAGTAAAAATAAGATTTTCTAATTTTGCATCACTGTGCAGTTGAGTAAAAAGCATTGAATTTCAAATCTATATCTCTGTTATTGTGTTTGGACTTCCCTTTCTTGCATGTATCTCATCTATTTAATTTCAGTATGTTTACTAAATGTTACCAAAGCCTGATGTACCACTTTATATACATACATACATACATATATATATATATATATATATATATATATATATATATATATATATATATATATATATATATATATATATATATATAATTTATTTATTTAACAAGACCATGAAATTTATGTTTTAATTAATTATTGAATTTCTTTATTTACTTATTTTATTTATTCCTTACTTATTCTTATCTGTATTTATTCCACATATTATCATAATAAAGATAATGTAATTTGTGTCTTAGCAATTATTGTGGCATTCAAGCCAGCTAATTTGTTCAGTTCAGTTGGGACAGCTTTTCTTCAGCTGGAACTGGGGCTTTAATCATTAATAATGATTAGCTCCAAATACCAGGCAATTTTGATGTAAAACCTTAAGCCTTCTGCTAAATCACTAAAAATGAAAAAAATTCACCTTTCTGCATGGCAACAATCCAAACCATACCTCCAAATCAACAAAGGAATGGCTTCACCAAAACAAGATGAAGGTTTTGAAATGGTCCAGCCAGAGTCCAGATCTAAATCCAATCGAAAATTTGTGTGGTGACCTGAAGAGGGCTGTGCACAGGAGACGCAAAGCGAATTTGAGTTTCAATGCTTTTGCAAGGAAGAATATTGGTTAGCAATATTGCTAAGTCAAGATGTGCCAAACTGATTAGCTCTTACCCAAAAAGATTAAATTCCATGACAAAATCTAAAGGTGCATCAACTAAGTATTAGTTTTGGGGGGTACACACTTATGCAACCAGGTTATTGTACATTATTTCTATTTCATTTTTTACTAAAATGGTTCTTAGTGTTTTTCACTTTATCACTGACTCTTATCAATGGATTATACCATATCCTCAAATTAAACATTCTCTGTAGCTGTAACATTCTCAAATTAAACATTCTCTAACGCCAGATCACTGGTAAATAAAACCTTTATTTTTAATTGCTTCTTCAATTCACACCACTTGGGTATTTTATGTGTGACTGAAACCTGGTTCAATATCAAGGATTCTAGTCCTTTCTCTGTACAACTGCCACCAGACTGTAATTTTCTCAACTCTCCTAGGACCACAGGACGGGGTTAGCTACAATTTTTAAGTTTCACTTTTGCACCCTGTCGACTGAAGATCTCAAACTCCAAATGTTTTAATTAAACTCTACCAACCCTATGGTTGTTACTGTTGTATATCAGCCACCAAAATCTAACGGGAACTTTATTGATGAATTTGTGAACTTTTTAAGGGAAACTGTCCCCAACTATGACAGACTTTTACTACTTAAATGAGAGTAAGACTGAGATGGTCTGGCGTCCACTGCACCAAAATTTAATAGCTAACAATTACAATTAGTCCAAAATGCTGCCGCCACTCTCCTGACAGGTACATGGAATCAGGAACACATTACCCTTATTCTTGCTTCACTACACTGGCTACTGGTGCGCTACCAAATGCGCTTTCAAAACACTTCTAAAAGTTTACAAGTCTCTTAACAATCTAGCTCCTCCATACCTTACGGAGCTCCTATCCTTTCATAACCTCTCTACAACTCTCAGGTCATGTGATCAAGTGCTCCTAACAAGTTAAAATCTTGTTTCTTTTCCTTGGCATTTGACCAGTCATAGAGATTTTTATGTCATTTGATTGTTATGTAACGAGTGTTACAATACTAGGATTTCTACCGATATGATTATTTTTATTTTATTTCTATTTGAGCTTTTGTAATTATTGTTGTAAAGCACTTTGGCGACCTTTGTTGTTTTTAATGATGCTATATAAATTAACTTGACATTGATATTGACACTTTAATTTATAGGTTGTAATTTCACAAGAAACACAGAAAAGCTTCTGACATGATTTATCTTGCATTTTTTACATCATAAAAACCTGCCATTTTAACAGGGATGTGTAGACTTTTTATATCCGCTGTAAATGACCTCTGCTTGGCTTTCCAGAGCTGACTTTTACACGGAATAACAAAAGCAGTGATTTTGCCAACACACAACAAAGTGTAATGAGTACTGTAGCTAAAAAGAATGACAGTCTGATGAGAGGCCTAAATGAGCAGACTTGTTTAAAAGGATTCTAAAGGATTGGGGAATACTATAAAGAGATTCCTTAAAATCCTGGAGGATTTGAATTTTCTTGTTAAAAATATTTTGTGTGTTATAGTTTTGTTTGACATTTTACAGAACAGGGCTATGGGATTTTTCTTTGATAAAAATGAGCCTTTTGCAAGAAATAAAAATAAAGCTCTTAACAACAGCTATGAAAACGCTGAAAACCTCATAATGGATTCCTGAAAATCAAAATAAAACATCTGTCAGTTTCAGCACCCCTGCAGCATTACATGACTGTTTTATAATATTTTAGATAAGCGTCTACTCTATTTCTAAAGTTCTTGGAAATCCTTGTTGTAAATCTAATACAACAGTGTGTCCTGAAGATGCAAAACACATAAATTATTCTAAATCAATTGTTCTATTGCATCAAATATTAAAAATGCATTATAATTTAGACATTCTTTTAAATGATCTGTTTTGAAAAATAATGCTTTTTTTAATTGAGAAATGAGAATGCTAGAAATAAACAGCAGATTTTCTACTGTTTGCTAAAACCAGAAAAGTGAAAGTGCATTGAGATGACTGTACAGTATCTCAAAATAAAGAATGAATAAACATGTCATAGACTGAGTAAGAACAAGAAAACAAGAAGTTATACCTTTTTCTGTTTGTCCCTTAGCTAGCATCTTCTTATTTGCCCTTTTAGTTTAATTTTTGCCTCTATCAATATTTACCTAACCCAAATTCTGCTTTTTTTTCTTGTCTGAGTTCTTGTGAAAATCAAGCTAGTCTATACAGTATGTGTATGCTATTCCAAGGTATCTGCATGTTGGTCTGAGAAGCCTGTGTAGCACAGTTTGTTTTGTGGGTCACTCCAATAGCTAAGAACTTGAATATGGTTGTGTTCTACTCTTATACATATCTAGGCAAGCATTTGGTGATTTGGGGACCCAGTGTGTCTAGTGCTCTGCTATTTCTCCATTTCGGTGGCCAAGCATCAGTTTTTACTGACCTCTGGCCAAGATTTTGACTATGCTGAAAATCAAAGGCTTACCATTAAACCTTCCAAGGTCAACTAAGGTGACTGTCTGAATCAGCTATGAACTTGTCCTTTGATTTCTTTTGAGAAAATTTCAGCGACACAAGGAAATGAGAAAGTAACAGAAAACCCTTTGATGTTTCCAATGGGTGGATTTTATTTATTTATTTATTTATTTATTTTTTATGAGGAAACCATATACCAATTTATCTGTTTGGGCACTAAGACATAAACTTGCATTAACTCACATGTTAACTCACACACATACCTGGTTTTTGGCTCATATCTGATGTCAGATGTGAAGGACTGGGGTTGAAGTGTTCATTGCTGTATGGTAGAAGAGATGTAAGTGGGTGCATCCCATGAGGCTGCTGCACCACTGCCACTTTGTTAGCCTACAATAATTACACATATACACAGAGAGAGAGAGAGAGAGAGAGAGAGAGAGAGAGAGAGAGAGAGAGAGAGAGTGAGAGAGAGAGAGAGAGAGAGAGAGAAGTTACAGCCTACAGGTTTGTTTTTTAAGACCTTTATTTGATTAGCTCATAACATTTTATTTGATCATCCCCAACAGATGACAAAAGGAATTCAGGACTAAAAAAGTTTCAGGGTTAAAACCCAGGTATTTTCAAAAGCTATTGCACTTACACACACACACACACACACACACACACACACACACACACACACAGAGAGAGAGAGAGAGAGAGAGAGAGAGAGAGAGAGAGAGAGAGAGAGAGAGAGAGAGAGATTACAGCATATGGTGTTAAAAGCTGTAAAAGGTTTTGGAGTTTTTGTTTTGTTGTTTTGAATGAAAATTTGGTGGATTATGATCCTTATAACCCCTCCAGGTTATACATTAGAATAACAATTGATCCTTTTTAATTATTAGTCTATATGTGCTACTGTGTGCGCTGAGAGAAAAGAAATACAGGGGTGCACAAAAGGAACTTCCTGATTTATATATATATATATATATATATATATATATATATATATATATATATAGTTTGTATCATATTTGATGTTACTTGATATTAAAGCAATTATCAGCTCTTGTACTGGTTTTCCATGTTCAGCACTTTCTTCCCCTTCTGGGGCTAAATGTGCAGACTTGTTTAACATGTAATAACAACCTCCTAATTTAAGCATGCCCCCCAGCTTACAATAATTATAGTTCTGTAGTTATACAGTACAAAGCAGCACACCAACAGAAACTACAATAACCTAGTGGTCTTTTGGAATCAAAGCAGATTTCAAATTATGTTGTTACCAAACAAAATCTTCTAACATTTGATTTGCTTTTATCTAATATTTGTTTGAACAAGAAAACTGCTTAAAAAACCTATATGATGGATGATTGAAATTAATGATGGCCCCATTGCACTGACCACCATGACCCACTTGTGTGTCACTTCACTCACATTACAGATGAAACACTGTGCATCGTAATGTATCCTTTGGTTTTAAACATGTAAGTAGCTAGCTTTTTGAAGAGGAAATTAGAGGTCTTTTTAGGAACAGAGAGCTGCTTTGAGAGTCATGTCTTTAATCTCCTATTTAAGCATTGATACATATTACACATGAGTTATTTGCACACTCCTACTTAGGGAGACCAACAATTTTATATGAATAGGTTTTATCTTTTGATGCAGCCACACTGAATGTGTTAAATAAAATAATAAGCTTTTCAGGACTTGCTCTGAAGGTGCATATCTCCTAAATGATTTACAAGTTGCCACCAAAATGCTATGCAATGCAATACATATTAAAGAATATGAAATAAATAACAGTATTATAATTTTATCATCTTATGCGTGGACAGTAATGTTGCCTCCAAGGAGGCTCACCATAGTTTGCATGCAGCTTCCATATAAAGACCCTTGTGATTTTCCTGGTTATGAGGGGACTTGTTTTTCAGTTGTGGGCAGTCAGTCAGTCTGTGGGAAAACAAAGTTAGTTATCAGCTTTCAAAGCTGCCTACACTTGTTCAAACAGTGACGTAAAGATGGGGACAAAGGATGCAGAATATAGAAATTGTAAACCTAGTAAAAAAAAAAAAGAATTTCTTCTTCTTGGCATATTTGCCACAATATTCTTGGTGAGATACACAGTTCATTGTGTCTAGTATTTCTGTAAACTAAGAAAAAAATTTAATTAAGTCCTCTATAAGTCAGTGTGATTAGCTAAACGTTCTATGGCAGTCTTTAAAACCTATGTATGTATTTATTTTGTCTTGCTGGTAATTCTTTTTTCAAAAGAATCAAAAGTTGAACTGTACACTTGCATTGGATCCATGATCCCTTAACCAAATGCTTTGTTGTTGTATTTGAACAATGTTTTGGTTTAATTCAATAATGATTCAGGCCAAAGCATTGTTTAAATCCTTCATGATAAACTAGGGTTTTCGTTTGCATTTGCCTGCTCTAAAACATTATGAGTGACAACAAGTCCATGCTGGCAATTGTGCCACAATCTGGAAATAATTTGGCATTTCTGAGGGAGAAAATGAAAGCCACCTAGTTTGACATTCGGAGGACATCAAAGACACTGCAGACATAACAAGGTGGGCACGTTTAAACACACTAAAACCAATGTTTGCCTCTGCACCCACACCTAATCCTATGGTCTATCCAGTCAGGAAACGTGGAATATTTGAAAAAAGAAACATAATATTTATGATTAACCAAGATGTCTATTTCATAGTACTAAACAGTTAATTTGCAATATTTTGCATTATAGTACAATTCCCTCATTACATTACTATATTCCAGTGGTGGCCTTTCTTTGCAAGGCACTACCAATAATCATTCATTCATTAATAATACTTAGAAACCTCTGCTCATGATCCTGATCATGGTTGCAGTGGAGTGGATAACACTGCTGTCATATAGCTTCAGGCTCTTGAGTTTGATCCTGAGCTTGGGTGGCTGTGTGAAGTTTAATTTTAATTGAATATACATCATTAATCATTTTGACTCTACAAACTGTGTTAATGCAAATCAATTAACTCACATGGAACCAATTTACACAATTGAATCAATTAAACTTAATGACCTTTTTAGTGTACAATAGATACACCACAAAAGAATTTACTTGAATCAATTGTGTACACCGGTTCCACATAAATAAAATATTGTACTTAAATTAACATACATTCCTCTCTTACACTGAATAAACAGAATAAACAGAAGCCCAAGCACAGCTTCAAATGCAGTAATTAATAATTACTAATTAATAATTAATAAAGTTAACACCAGGACAATAGATCACACTCACTCTATCTAACTGTAAGGAGTTTGGTATAGAAATTAGTGGCCTTTGACTTTTTGAGGTTTGAGCTGCACACAAGCTTTGAAAATGAAGTTCTTTGTGAATAACAAATGGGTCAGGTTACTCGCTAACTTAAGAATGAGTTAAAGTACTATGTTTGTTATGAAATGTTTTAGGGAAACACTTGTTAATGAATGAACATTCTAATGAACATGATACAAAGTAGCATAATGGCTGCTGTCATTAAGACCAAGGAACTGACCGTGAAGGTTCAAGATGAAGTTGCTAGGAGGAAAATATGAAGGTTCTAAAAAACAACAATGCTTTGAACCTTCCTAGCAGCACTATGAAAAATATGGCACAACCCAGCCACAACCAAGGCCAAACTGAGTGCTCAGGCAAGAAGGACAACTGTCAGAGAAGTGTCCAACAGTCCAGCTAAAACACTGAGCGGTTACAGAGCTCATCAGAGCAATTCCACCATTAAGAACTTGACATTTACAGTCAAAACTTGAAATATAAATTCTCAGAGAATGTATTATTATCAGTATATTGAACCATCTTTTTATATTTTCCTAAACCCCTGACAATAGAGTCCAGATGTCATGATTTTCCCTCGAACTAGCGCTGTAGCATGCAGCGTGCTCAGAGACCCGAAGCGTGAGCCGATGCGCGAGCTCTTATTCAATGCACACTTTTGGGTCTTCAGTGACATTGATTTTGTTTACTTTCTACATGTGCTTTTGTTATGGTTTATGTCCTGTCTCCACCCCTGTCTTGTCATTGGTTGTTTCCCGTATGTGTGACATCATTGTTTTCAGCTGTCTTGTGTTTCACCCCGATTACGTTTGTCATTTAAATCTCTCGTGTCTCTTTATAAATTGCGAAGTATTGAGTGTTATCTCTTTACCAAGCGGTTGTTTCTTGTTTCTTGTTCTTGATTCTAGCCTTGCCCTGTTTATGCCTGTTTATAGATCGCCTGACCCATTGCCTGTTTTTGACTAAACTCTTGTCTCATGATTTGGATTTGTCTGCCTGTCTCTCTCAAATAAAAGTCTTTAACTGCACTTGCATCCGTCCTAACTTCCATTACATAGAATACGTAACATCAGACATCAGGAAAATATCAGTCTATACATGTTTTCTATTTTAGATGAGGGAGATATACTTGCATTATTCACATGACAAAAAAAAAAGGGAAAAAAAGGGAAAAAAGTTTTTGGGAGACAAGATACTTTGTAGGAATTATGTGAAATAAAGTGCACAAACCGAATGAAGAAGGCTTGGCTCTCCATAGAACATAAAATATTTATTTTATTTAAAATTTTTGTTTTCGCATTCATGAGGAAAACCCATTGTTATGGACCTGGCATCTTTCCATTACGGAGAAAGCGCCACTTACCTGACTATGGAAATACATATAAAATGCTTTAAAAACTTTAACAGAGACCTCTAGAGGATATTTAAACCACCAAACTTTGACCTCTGAGACATCAGTATGGTAAGGCTGCACAATTAGTCAACTTTAAATTGAAATCACAGTACCGCAAGTGGTTATGGATTATTTAAACCTGAGTTCACAGCATCTCTGATGCCCTTAAGGTGTAACCAGCGCAGTGTTGTTCAAAACTCAGTTTAGAGACCATGAATTTGCTGTGTGCATAAGACCACGAAAGGTACAGAACTGCATGCTAGATCAGCAGCTATATTAAATATTTATTATATCGGAGTTCAAATCGCCGGTTTCCCCACACAATCCAAAGACATTTATATTTACGCTTACGGCATTTGGCAGACGCCCTATACAGAAATACAGAAATTAAATGGAATTGAACTTAAAATAAATGCAAGAAAATTGTCAGCCTTAATTTGGTTAGTACGTTTACATCGCAACTCCAGGGCTTGGGGTTTGACTCCCTCCTCCCATAAGAACAAGAAGCAATGTCGAGTTTAGGGAAGAAGAGATGATATGTCCCATACAGCCTGTACAGCTGCAATGCCACCAGGCAACACTCAGAACGCAGTGACATGGATCCACAATGTGATCACAGACAAACACGGCACTGAGCAGTCCCAAGACTACTAGAATGAATATACAAACTCTCTGCCATCGACAAAAGTAACAGGCACACCATAGTCCATAGCGAGTGGGCAGACACACATCATGCGTGGTGGATCAAGGCTGATGCTCTGGAGCTCCACCACAAACAGCAGCCAGTGGGACAAATACAGCAGAAACATTAAAACAGAAAACAAACATCAAACATACAAGTGCCAATACATACAAACACAGAAAAAAAACAGAAAGAAAAGAAAAAGCTCCAGTCAGAAGTGGCAGCCAAAATGTGCACAGCATACTCTCAACTGGAAATGGTAACCTCTACCAAAATACTCCATTGATCAAATAATCCAGTGCATGACATTCTCCTGGCTGTAAATTAATTGGGAGTGGGCCTTGTGGGTATAAATATAAGGCCTTTGGATAACACAGAGAGCTCAGCAGAAGTTAATTCCAGATTGTCAGGTATGGCATTGACCTTTTTCTGGTTAAAATTAATGGATGGAACACAGGGAAGTGCAGAGTTCCTCAGGGGCAGGGGGTCAAATGTAAAAAAAAAAAAAAAAAAGGGTTACATCAACAAAAGCTAATTTTACTACATTACTACATTACTACTAACTTTAAATTAACTATATATTCTTATCACCCTGGAAGACTTTGTAAACAGACTGTGTATGGCCACAATAATGATACAATAATAACTTAATGGTATTTTATTTTTACATTTATAGAAATAATTACAACAAAACGGCAACTTTTAGTGGAGAGATGAATCCAAAGATTCTTTAAAAGAAAATTTAAACATTATGAAATGATTTTTTTTTAAACTGCAGTATTATCAACCACACATGTAGAGACACACCCACAAGTTAGTAAAGCTATTAATTTCACAATTAAATTTACATTTGGCAGCAGCACTTTGATTTTCATAAAACTGCTGCTGAACTGGCTTTTTACTTTTAACTTTCTGTTGGGAATCATCTGTTCAAAAATGCCTTTGTGTTGCAACTATCTGTCTCATATTAGCTCACCTTTTTCACACATGTTGATAAGGAAGTTGTCCCTTTCACTGCCTCTGTCAGTTCTTCTTTAATTTTCTGCTGTCTCTGTCTGTTTGGCATCGTGCCTTTACTGACTATATAACATGCATATAATATAACACGGTTACTTGCCAACTTACCAAAATAACCATATGAAATGCTGCTAATACGAAAAGGTTAGCAGATGAGCTAGTGGTCTCAGCATACCTGTCTGCATGTTGAAACAAGACGCATCGCAATGGCATCATGACAGTGAGACTATCTGACTGTAGACTCGAGTCGGACAAATTAATAGCAAAATTCTCTGACTTTCTTGTTTTGTGCACACTCTCATGTTAATTTGAATTCAAATGCTTTTACATAATATAATTGTTTATTAATTAATGTTGAGAGGGGCACTTTTAAATAATTTAGAAAAAGGGCAGTGGTTCGTTCCCTCAGAGACCCCCCTTCTGCACGTCCATGCTGGAAAAGTTCTGCTGGAAGCTTGTAGTCTTTATTAATTTTCATGAACAATGTCCGAATCAATATTGTGGATTCTTAGGTAGGTAAAAAATACCATAAATCACAACCAGAGCCAGAATAGAGAAAGACAAACAAGAAAAAGCAACTGATGCTTACTGTAAAATTTGGGTGTGAATCACTGATGCTTTAAGGGCTATTTTACAACTAGTGGTTGAAGAGGCTCTTGTGAGGATTGATGGTATGAAAACTGTTGCTCCCTACCTGAATATTTTAGCCCAAAACCTGGTTGCTTCCATCAAAAAGTAGTACACAGCCACAGATGGTTCTTTCAACAAGATAATGACCCTAAGCATACATAAAAATCAATACAGAGACATCCATGACCCCCATATGTGGGCCTTCCCCAAACTTGTGCCAAAAGCTGGAGGCACATGATTGTCTAGAATGTCTTTTTATGCTGTAGCATTATGCCTTTGCTGGAACTAAGGGGTCTAGCCCAAACCTGGTCCAGCAGGACAATGCCCCTAAGTACAAAGCAAGGTCCATAAAGACATGGTTTGCCAAGGTTCATTTGAAAGCAATCAAGTGGCTTACACAGAGGATGTTCAATAAGCATATGGTTGTCATGGGCAGGTGTCCACATACTTTTGGCCATATAATGTAGTAACAGACATTGCAGTCTCTGTATTTTAATAATTCAAAATCTTGGGTTTGAGTTGAAGAACATAGTCAACACATGCAACCTTAAAAATATAAAGGAGCCTAAATGAAAGAGTGGCCCAAGATCCATCCATAAACAACTCCAATACCAAAAATGTTGGGACAATAAGGAAAATACTAATAAAAACAAAGAGGAGTGATGTGTAAATGTACTTTGACTTGTATTTAAACAAAAAATGTATAAAGACAAGTTATTTAATATTTTACCTAATCAACTGCATAGCTTTTTGAAGATAAATGTTTCTTTTGAAATTGATGCATGCAACACGTTCCAAAAAAGTTGGGACAGGGGCAATTTAGGACTAATAGCGATGTGACAAGTTGATATAGGAAGGTAATGTTAAACAGGTAAAGCAATCATCTAATCATATATATAAGGAGTCTCCAAAAAGGCAGAGTCCTTTTTTGGATGGGATGGGTCAAGGCTCGCCAATCTGCCAACAGTCCAACACTTTTAGAACAACATTCCCTAAAGACAAATCGGTAGGATTTTGAGTTTTTCACCTTCTACAGTGCACAATATAATTAAAAGATTCAAGGAATCCGGTCAAATCTCGGTGCGTAAAGGGCGACGCCGAAAACCACTTCTGAATGCGCGTGATCTCCGATCCCTCAGACGTCACTGTCTTAAAAACTGTCATGAGTCTGTAATGGAGATCCAGACATGGGCTCGGGAATACTTTGTTAAAGCTTTGTCAGACGACACCATTCCCTGCAGCATCCACAGATGCAAGTTAAGGGTTTACTATGCAAAGCAGAAGCCATACAGTAACGTGTCCAGAAGCTCCGCCCACTTCTCTGGGCTCGGTCTCGTCTGAGATGGACAGTAGCACAGTGAAATCATGTTTTGTGGTCTAAGGAGTCAAAATTTCAGATTTTTGGACAAAACCGGGCCAAAGAGGAAAAGGACCATCCAAGCTGTTGTCAGAGTCAGGTCCAAATGCCAGTGTCTGTCATGGTATGGGGGCGTGTCAGTGCCCATGGTATGGGTAACTTGCATATCTGTGAGGGCAGCATTAATTCAGAAAGATATGTATACATTTTGGAGTAACATATGCTGCCATCCAGACGTCGTCTTTTCCAGGGACAATGCCAAACCACATTCTGCCCGGATTATAAGTACATGGCTGCACATGGCTGCGTAAGCAGAGCAGCCAAAATAAGGCAACGAACGCCCCATACAGTGGCGCAGATAAAGAAATTCATAATGGATGAATGGGGGGAAATTCTGCTTGCTAAACTTAACCAACTGGTGTCTTCAGTGTCCAAACGCTTAATAAGTGTTATTAAAAGAAAAGGTTTTAAATAGTGTTACATAGCTGACTGTCCCAATTTTTTTTAGAATGTGTTCTAGTCATCAGATTTTAAATGAGTGTATATTTTCAAAAATAAATAAAATTCACAAAGTAAAACATCAAATACTGTTTTATAATGTGTTTTCAATATAGTACAGGGTGAACTGAATTTCAAATGACTATTTTTGGGTTTGTTGCATTTTTCATACTGTCCCAACTTTTTCAGAATTGGGGTTGTACATTACAGGAAGAGGATCACTGCTGTCATCCTTTTTGTTAAGGCTTCACCAAATATTAATTGTGGGGCTGGCAATTATTTTGAAAGCCATGCTTTACAGGAAAAATGTGAAAGCTCAGAATACAGCTAATTCCTTGTGCTATATTATTTTTTTAGTTGCTTCGAGTGGATTCTTTTTTTACTTCTCTCAAACCTGTCAAGACCAGGGTTGATTTCTTTCTACCCCATATTATAGATTCATGCAGCCTGTCATTGACTGTCATTTCAAGTGATTACACATAATGAAACACAATATAGATCTGGTGTCCACTGAGACTGTTTTATTTAAGCCTGTTTTGCTGGCACAACCAAAGCATGTGATCAAAAAGGTACACACAAACCACTGAAGTGGAAGTAATTAGGCTAAGCATACATTGTCAAATCAAAGTACAAATTACACAAAGGGACAAACTTTAGAACTGTGATTTGTGTATGATTTTTGATACTCCTCTCCAGTGAGAAGCTGTACTCGTAAGATTTATTTGATTTATTTTGTAGTTTTATTTTATTAGTAAATTGTGTTATATTAATTACACCCCTTATGTTTAAGCTCAAGATTCATCTTATTCTTTGTGCTAATCAGTTTATATATTAATTTCTCTAGGGAACACAGATATTGTGATATGGACATTTTAGTATTATCTCTAACTACATGTCAGGGGGTATAGTATCTCATTAACAGAAGACTACAGAAGTGCTTCACAAAAGCCCACATAGCATAGCAAAGTCATTTAAGAAGCCTAACTCTAAGCCTAAGAAGTGCAACTGTGCATTGAGTGTTACCAATTTTAAAAGCAATACTGTAGTAAATTCTAAAGGGAATGTGATATAACTTATATTTCCCAGCATATTTTTATAATTCCTGACTTTCAGTAAAATGCATTGTAACTAATTTTTCTTCTGAAAAAAAAAATCTTGCTTATGTTAAACTGTAGTGGAGTGCCTCTCCAGCTCACACAGCCTGTTTGTGAATCACCTCACCCTGCTTTCTTTTGAGTCTGAGTTTGCTTCAACAACAACTGGCTGCTTTCCATGAGTCATGAATATTCATAATTAGAGGCAATGTTAATTCATATTAATTAGCTGGCTCACATGATTTCTCAAAAGTGTCTGGCCTGAATGGTACATACCGTGGGGAAGAAGGGAAACAAAAATAATGAACTCTAAAGGTGGCAATATGTTTCAGTGCAGTACGTTTATTTTTAAGATTAACTTAAAACAGTTTACTGTTTGAGTAGTTTCAGTTTACTTAATTGTAGACTCGGAAGTCAACGTGGTGTAATTAGTCTATACTGGTTTATTACCTAGTTTATAGCTCTCAACAATAAGGAATGGCATTTTATACATAATTGTCATGTCACTGCCAGGATCACTTGAAAAGTCTGTTTCCCAAGGAGCTCAGTGAATCATTTAAACACCTGAATCACTAAATAACACAAACACCATTTCTCAAGATCCTCAGCCAGTGAACTACAGACCACAAGTCAGAGGACTGGGATGGTCATAACAGGACCTTGATTTTGTGGTCAGTAAACCATTTTTGTGTTGATTTTGATGATGTTTTGGATCACTGTCCTGCTGGAAGATCCAACCACGGCCCATTATAAGCTTTCTGGCAGAGGCAGTCAGGTTTTCATTTAATATCTGTTGATATTTGATAGAGTCCATGATGCCATGTATCCTAATAAAATGTGCAGGTCCTCTTGTGGAAAAACATCCACAAAACATTAAAGATCCACCACCATATTTAACCATGGGCATGAGGTACTTTTCCATATGTCTACCTCTCTGTGTGCACCAAAACCACCTCTGGTGTTTATTACCAAAAAGCTCTATTTTGGTTTCATCTGACCACAGAACCCGATCCCATTTGAAGTTTCACTGTCTTGAGTTGAGTTGAGCTTGAGTTTGTTTTTATTTGAGAGTAGAGGCTTTTTCTTGAAATCCTTCCAAACAACTTGTTGTAATGTAGGCACATGGTCTGCACATATACATCGCCTTTTAACCTTAGCAGTTCTACAAAGCTCTTTACACTCTCTCATCCACCCATTCACACACACACACACCAATGACAGCAGAGCTACCATGCAAGGTGCTACCCTGCCATTGGGAACAGCTTGGGGTTCAGAGTCTTGCCCAAGGACACTTCAGCATGTGGAGGCATGTGGGCCAGGAATTGAACCGCCAACCCTGCGATTAGTGGACAACAAGTTTCATCTTAATATGCCAAACTGTTGCGGAGATACAGCCTCACATAAATTTTGGTGTGCTCTTTGTCAAATTTGTTGATGTGCTATAGAATTTTTTTTTTTTGATACGCCGCATCAAAAACTGGCCGACCACTGAGATCTGCAGTTTTGTTCACGTCCCGGAGCCGCTGAAGTTACATAAAAGTACGATTTGATGGCGCCAACGAAGAAGAAGAAAAAGAAGCCGAAAAAGAAGCCAAAGAAGAAGATGCAAGCAAGTAGCAAGATGAATGTTGAGCTGCTGGTGTCTTTGGTTTCTGAATGCCGAGAGCTTTATGATAAACACCATGACAACCAAAATGTTGATAAGAGTGATTCTATGTGATCCATTTAATTATTTCAGTGTTGCTTTCTACCCTAATAGCATTGTTTGTTTCTTTGTCTCTTCCCTACAAATGTGCAAATAATAATCTGCTGATTGATAGTCAATTGTATTTATTTTGTAAATGACATATATGTATATATGTATATATATATATATATATATATATATATATATATATATATATATATATATATATATATATATGTAAAAGTATTCTTGACCTCTCATTCAAATAAATGGTAAATGGGCTGCACTTATATAGCGCTTTTATCCAATGCACTTTACACTGTGTCTCATTCACCCATTCACACACACACCAATGGTAGCAGAGCTGCCACGCAAGGCACTAACTTGGGGAGCAACTTGGGGTTCAGTGTCTTGCCCAAGGACACTTCGGTATGTGGAGTCACGTGGGCCGGGAATCGAACCACCAACCCTACGATTAGTGTACAACCCGCTCTACCACCTGATCCACAGCCACCCTAAATAGCTAAGTGCCTCATTATTGAGTCGTTGTATTTTCACATGGACCACAAAAAAAGCCAATTCATATTTAACACTTCATCAATTTGCAGGAACATTAACATTTTTGGGCACAACAATAATTGCCTTATACACACACCCTCACCCCAAAAATCTGTGTCTTCACATAAGTATGTAAATGCTATTGCTGTGACTTTGAATTAATTCAAATCATTACTTATTTAAAAACTGTTTAAAATTACTGTTTAAAATTAGAACTTTAAAGAAATATTTGTTGCAGTGGCCAAATCACCAGATACCTTACATTTTGATTAAACATGTTAGATCCATCCATCTCTATACCACTGATCCTTTTCAGGGTCACAGGGAACCTGGAGTCTATCCCAGGGAGCATCGAGCACAAGGCGGGGTACATCCTGGACAGGGTGCCAATCCATCGCAGGGCACACAATCACATACACACTCACACCCATTCATACACTACGGACACTTTAGACACGCCAATCAGCCTACCATGCATGTCTTTGGACTGGGGGAGGAAACCGGAGTACCTGGAGGAAACCCCCACAGCACGGGGAGAACATGCAAACTCCGCACACACAGGGCCCCGGTGGGAATCAAACCCGCGACCCTGGAGATGTGAGGCCAACGTGCTAACCACTAAGCCAATTTAGATCAAAAATATTATATATCAGTTGCTGTAGTGAGTGCTGGTGCTTATAGATATTATGTATTGATCTCAGTTAGCCAGTTTGCAAAAAGTGTGCGAACGGCTTTTTGCAAAGACGTAAATACTGGCTCTCTTCTTCTTCTCAGTGATAAGTGGGTGTCAGAAATGGAAAGTTGTGCAGCGCCACCTTTCTGTGTACTGGGGTATTTCTGCTTTTCAATAAGCTCCATCTACTGTCAGGGAGTGAATATGCAATATCATTCAGCCCGCGTTTAACACATGGGTGTGAACACAAAAAATGTGCCGTTTAACGCGCTGCGTAACATAACATACCTTTAGGGTCCTTTCACACTGAGCGATTAAGCGATGAAATGTTTGATGCGATGACACTCTGAAACAACAGATCCTTATGGAGCTGTTCAGACCAGGCGAGAGCATTCGCGGCACGACAAAGCAACACTTTTTTTTCATCCAGTGTGTCGATTTTTTTTTCTGTCGCTCGGTGATGAAACGGGCCATCCAATTAGATTTGAGCTTTAGATCATGTGCCCGGAGATGCTGCTGTTGTACAAAAGGGTGAGATTGGTAGAGCTATAGTACAGAAAGCTGTATTGAAAACAAGTATAAACATCGAAGAAGCGTATTCCCGAAGAGAGAAGAGAACGAAGACATTGAGTTCTTGTTATCATTTGCCAAGTTTGCCACTTTTTGCATATTTCTGATATCGACAAAGTGAAAGTGCATAAAAAGGTTTGCGATATTTGCTGTCTCCCGCCTGTTTCCATCCAATTGGCCTTTTACCGATAAAATTATGTGCATCAGTTACTTATGCATTAAAAAGTGGCATTGCTTAGTGCGCATGCTCTCTCTCTCTCTGGTGCTATTTGGCAACACTTAAGTGATTCTTCACGGTGGTCAAAGACGATAGGCCGATCAGCTGAATAGTGGGTTGCGCCACCTAATGTGCAGCTGTAAAATGCATTCTCGGTCAGTGCTACCTATCTTGCAGGCGTGAATTAGCTGAAGGCGCTCAATCATTTTATGTTCTGTATGGCGTTTCGTTTCACTTTATCGCGTCGCGCTCAGTGTGAAGGGATGTTTAAGTTATGCATGCGGTCTGAATACCACTGTGAACAATTTCTGTACCAACACCTCACAATACCATGTAACTCACCTCTAAAAATGGCCATCAACTTATAAGAATAATTGCATTTATTGAATCATGTTGGACCATAGCCCATGCTGTAATTATATTTTAAAAGCAAGTTGTAACTGACCCATTCATGCTGACTACCATTATGGGATGATGGAACAGATCTCCTAACCATCTGACTGGACTACTGGCACATGATATGTTGATACATGCATTTATTAAATTCAATGAGAACAGCTTAATAGTTTTGAAATGCATTAACGTTATTCATATCAGTAATATCTGGACAAGGCATTGTGCCTTTGCATGTGAGGGGAAAAGAAGAATTCAGCACCTTGTTAAAAATCAAATCTTGGTGATCACTACATACAATACTATTTATTATTGAGTAGACATGTCTAGTCCACAAAACACAAAATATAATTTAGATAACCACCTTAATAAAATACCTTGACTTACAGTACAGCCAATGGAAGAGCATGTGATAAGAGAATCACCTCTGAAGTGAGTGTTGATGTATGTTAAATGGAGCTATGGTTGATTAAAGGATAAGTGCAACCTCTGGGGTAGATACAATACTTTCTAAAGATCTTCGGTGTGCCACTATAACACCTTCATCCACATGTGTATTATACTTCCCTCTTCTATTATACTTCTCTTCATATCAATTAAAGTAATGCCCAGTGTGTTATTAGTACACTGCAGCCACCTGCTTTTCTCTTTAATCTTCTGGGCATGTTTCTATTGATGGAAATATTGATTTAATGTTCAGGCTCTTCCTTTCATCTTGCAGACCTCAAAACATACCCTCGTCTTGTCTAGGGTTTACTTAAATCCTTTCATGTTATGGATAAGGAGGATGGTTTAGGTATGGCAACAAAGTCCAAGTTAAATTACTATTTGTATAAATAAAAGTTGGAATTTACATAAAGTGATATTTGCTACATTTATAAAAATGATAATATCATTTATAAATATAAATTTATAAAAATCGCAATTTATTCTCATCCGAGATTAATTCTCTCATCTTGTGCCACTCAGATATGAAATAGGCAACTTGATACGAAACATTATGCACTGAAGACATCAAACTGCTATCCTGTAACATGAGGAATGCTTTTATGTACAGTGGATATAAAAAGTCCACACACCACTGTTAAAATGGCAAGGTTTAGTGATGAAAACAATTAAACCAAAATATATCATGTCAGAACTTTTCCCATTCTCAATGTGAAATTACAGTGGATAAGAATTCAGTGAAAAACAATCAGAAATATTTGAGGGAAAAACTTTGTTGTAAAAGTGTGCACACCCTTTTATAATTAGGAATGCAGCTGAGTTCAGAATGAAACAATCGCATTCAATCTCATTTTCAAAAGTAATTATCATACAACTGTCACCAATGACATTATTCTGATTAACCTCAAATAAAGATCAGCTGTTTCTGTAGGATTTTATTGACATCTTCTTGGTTTTATCTGACTGCAAAGAGCTGACAAAGCCTGTACAGGGTCTCAGTGTCGAAAGGAATTGATCGGGAGAGGGGTAACAAAAATTCCTAAACATTGGGTGTACCATGGAACACCGTGAAGGCCATCATCAACAAGTGGAGAAAATGGAACACCGCAGTGGCATTACCAAGAACATGACATCCCTCCAAAATGTACAAAAGGAGAAGACAAAATCTTACTAAGGAGACCAATGGCAACATTAAAGGAGCTGATATACTGATTACTCTCTCAGGGTATCTGCAGGTTTCAGCACTTCAAATTGAATACTTTTTAATACCATATTCAAGACATTTCCAAAATATTTTAAGACCCGCACGCCACTTCAATCATTCTACACGATACAGCAGCTATAATTGATTGTGTTCATGCACATACATCCATTTCTGTGTTTAAGTAAACTGTAGCAGGGTAAACTTCTATAAAGGTGTATGGGAGACCAGAGCAAATATCCTTTTGCATTACCATTTGCTCCAACATTGAAAGAAAAAATAATCCAGTATTTCCTTTCCATGACTTTCCAAGAGAGGAAAAAAATATAGAGAGGTGGATTACGGCAGTCAGAAGAGAAAATGATGTCAAATTTACCATCACTCCCTCAGCAGCTATATTAGAAACCCCCTCGCAGCAGTGTTTACTAGTTTTGTCGTAATTTAATATATATATAATTGCTATTTTGTAATATTACTATTGCACTGAATAATACTTCATTATTATGTAATTTATCTATCTTTAGTGTGAGTGTTCTGAAGGCTCGCCCCTCTCTTCTTCTCCTGCCTTTCCCTGCCATGCCCACTCCCCCTCCCTTCTTCGCAGTCATCCACACCTTTTCAAGCTGCATTTTTCAAAAACTTTGAGAGGTAGATTTGAGCTGAAAGAGGGAGGTTTCATGACCCTTTAAGGAATTTAAGACATTTTAAGGACATTTTAAGGACCCGCGGACACCCTGTCTCTGCATCTGACACCAATCTCTCATATTCTTCACATGTCTGGGCTGCAGGGTAGGATGGCTAGATGGAAGTCCTTTCTCATAAAAAAACATCCAAGCTCAACTAAGTCATGTGGAAAAATGTGTTATGGTCTGATTAGACTAATTCCAAAATGTGCAATAATTTCATGTTTACAAAAGGTATGTTTGTGCAAAAAAAAACAAAAAAAAACATCAACAAAAGAACACCATACCCATGCTGAAGCATGGTGGTGGCAGCATCATCCTTTTATGCTGCTTTTCAAACTGCAGGTTTTATCAAGGTGAAAGGAATCATAAATAGCTAGAAATACCAGTAGATTTTAGTGCCAAACATTCAGGAATCTGCTATTAAGCTGAAGATAAAAAAATTAATTTCACCTTTCAGCATGACAATGACCTACAATATATATCCAAATTAACAAAGTAAAGGCTTAACCAAAAGAAGATAACTGTTGTCAAATGCCCTAACCAGAGCTAAGACCTGAATCCAACTAAAAATCTCTGCAGTGACCTGAAGCAGGCTGTGCCCAGCAGATTCCCTTACAATTTGAGAGATCTAGATGTTTTTGCAAGAAAGAGTAGGAAAATATTACAAAGTCAAGATTTGCTGAAAGCCTCTTACCCAAAAAGCCTGAGTGGTATAATAAAATCAACAACAAAGTGTTAGTTTAAGTGTGTGCACACTTGTGCAACTAGGTTATTGTACGTTTTGGGGGTTTTTCCTTGAAAGATTTTTGATTGTTTTTCACTTTAATTGAATAGTTTTCAATTTCACATTAAACGTGGTAAAATATCTGACATGATTTATCTTAGTTTCTTTCTCTTTTTTTACTTCACAAAAACCTGCCACTTTAACATGGGTGTGTAGCCCTTTTATATCAATTGTATGAAGGCTACTAATGACAGATTTCTACATGAATACATTTAACCAATATTAGTTAATCATTTTATTCAGCCATAGGTACCTCGTTGACAAACATGGAATCTATATTTCGAACTTCTAAGCATAGCACACACAATAGGGTTGCTTATAGTCTGATTTTAAATGTATGGGGGTTTTTTGTTTTTAGCTTTAGTTCGAGTTTTAGTTTTTTTCATAATCAACTATTACTACATTTAGGGAAAAAGGAGGGAAGCACCTACTTTAAGATATCTACTGTAAAACATGGTGGTGCATTTGTGATAAATTCTAGGTACTGGTATATTTTATTACAAACCCTGGTTGGTTCCGCCAAGATTTGGCTATAGACTTAATCTGAGTAAAAAAAAAAAAAGCCCCAAGTGACAATCTGCGAGTTCCAGGCATGCTTCACAAATAGTGCTCACAGTGGCCAGTTCTTGCCAAGCTCCACAGTACAATAAAAAGGTCATACATTAATATACTTATTTAGATTTTTTTAATAAAAGTTCAATGATAGTTGTGTGAAATGCCTGCTAAATGCTGATTGGCTGAAGGTGGACATATTTTTTATGTAATTCAGTGATTTTTAAAAATCCAATTACAGATTAGCAGCTCTTGGTACTTGAGAAAAAGCTATTTGAATCTAACTCCCTTTAAGTGACCATGCCACTACCTTTTTGCAGACATCCTCAGACCCTTGTACTGAACATGTCTCCACCTCCTTAGAAATGATAATCATTGAGATTCAGACTCTGTTGAGTAATTTGACCCAAAATTCTGAAGATTGGCCAAAATATTCCTAGAACTAGTTTGCAAAAGTAGGTTTTTCATATTATACAGATTATCAAAAATGGGTGGAGTTAAATGGTCCAAAATGCTTTTTATTTATTTATTTATTTATTTATTTATTACAGTTTGAGCAAAAAAAAACCTAAAAAAAAGTACCAGGTCAAATGCCTGCTGAAAGCTGATTGGCCAATGGTGGCCTTGTTTTTTAATTAATTAGGTCACCATCAAAAAATCCACTTACAGATTAGAACATAGATGCATGATAAGTTTTAGCTGGATCAAACTTACGTTTCCTGAGAAACGGTTATCTGAACTTAGCTCCGCCATGTATGACCATGCCCCAAATTTGTCCCAAGCATTTTGTCCCAAATTCAGAATCTTGTCCATTATAAGCCTGTCATGTTTTGTGTGAATATGTACAAGCAATCATGACTTACTTATTTAAGTAAATAAGGCTCCTACTCATTATTATTGACTGACATGTGGTGGACATATTGTTTATAAATATCAGTTTTTGATAATTATTGAGTTTCACACCAAATTTTTGAAGATAGGCCAAAAATCCTAGGACTAGTTTACAAAAGTATGCTTTGCGTATTACGTAAATTATTACATTTTTATTTAAAAAATCCAAATGGGTGCAGATAAATGGTTCTTGAGGCTTTTTTATTTGGGAGAACCCAAAGAATCAGCAGAAAACAGATGGGATAAAAAATTAGATATTGACCAAAACATAAAATTCTCCACTATACCATATATAACATTAGGCCAATCAGGCCCAATTCTTTTACTTGAGTAGCAGGAGGAAGTACTACCTACTGACCATGACCAATTGTTTGTTTTAAGTCAGAAAATAAGAAGAAGAAGAAGAAGAAGTAGAAAGGAAGGTAGAAAGAAAGAAAGAAAGAAAGAAAGAAAGAAAGAAAGAAAGAAAGAAAGAAAGAAAAATCCTAACAACTGCAATAGGATCCTTTGGTGCTTGAACCCCTAATAAAAACACAAAACAGTATTTTCTAATAGCCATGTCAGTCTCCAGATTTAAGCCCTATTGAAAACTGTGGACTTTTTGGGGTTTTTTTTAAAGGAAAAACAGTATACAGTATGTTCACATGTATCAGCTGAAAAATCATTTGTTGCATCAGTTCATATTAATATATTACTTAATATAACATATTATCATATAAATTTTTGCTCATGCTGTTGAAGTTCTGATAGTCCTGGACTTGTCGATAAATATTTGGGGGTAAAAGCTTCAGAAGTATCTGACAGCTGATGTATTTGATACCGTTTCCTGTTTTGTACATCTCTGCTTGTCCTAGAGCACTCTGCTCTGCTTGTCCTGACGGCAGTTAAGCTATACACCTGCATCTGTAACCACAATTCAGTTATTCAGTAACTGTTGGATTCAGGTTTACAATGAATTAATTCCAGCATTAATGTCCCCTTTGGAGTCTTTATTTGTCCTAGGGCTGCACGATTATGGCTAAAATGATAAACACGATTATTTTGATCAATATTGAGATCAGGATTATTCATTGATTTTAGGAACATATATTTATTGCACTCTCGCATTTAAATAAACAGACCGCTGCTTTCACCTCCATGTTGTGCTACATTCCTGCTAATGTACAAGTCTTCACATCAAATTAGACTGGTCCTTAAAGTGCATCATCTCGTAGAAGTAAAATATAAATAAAACTGTACCCAAAATATAGGAGAAGTAAAAATAAATTATGCCATCAAGTAAATGAAAATATGCATCAAATATAACAATATGCAGCCGAATGAAAACAATTCCGGCGAATGCAGAAAAGGACCATTTTTTCAAAAAAACATTTTGTATAATGGAGATTTACTCGGTGGACGAATCTTCATCCACGTTTATTTTGGGAATTGTGCACAGCACACCTGAACCAGTTTATCGGCAAAGTTTTTTCCTGTTCGGCATGATGACGTTTAATGTCCTCAACAACGTCTGTAGTCCCATTTAGCAACATGTTCATGTCACGATTTCCCCTCGATCAAGCGTCATTTTAGTGACATTGACTTTGTTTACTTTCTACATGTGCATTTGTTATGATTTCTGTCCTGTCTCTGCCCCGTATTGTCATTGGTTGTTCCCTTATGTGTCATTAATTACATTTGTCATTTAAACCCCTCGTGTCTCATTGTTCGACACGAAGTATTGCATGAGTTTTCCTTGTACCAAACATTTGTTCATAATTTCACGGCTCATAGTTTTGATCCTGTTCTCGACACTGCTGTTTGATTCTTGTTTATGCCCGTTTGCCGATCACCGGACCTTTTGCCTGTTTTTGGCCACGCTATTGTCTCATGTTTTGGATTTGTCTGCCTCTCTTCAATAAAGCTCTTATCTGCACTTGCATCCGTTCTAAACCCTCATCACGTGACAGTTAGCAACCGCCTTTTTCAATACACGTAAAAGCTTTTTAAAAAATCATGAGTGGGGTTTTACTGGCGTATTTTATGTCGTAGAATAAAACCTGAAAATATTTTGAACTTGTGTTCACCACAGACCTTATTTCAGGCTTTTAACCAAAATCCCATTCAAAAAACTCACTGACTTTGGGATGGAACCGGAAAGGCTAAACTGCTAAGTGGTTTCCGGGTTTTGGCGTACAAAATGACGTCATCCCTGCGCGGAACTTCATCATGCATCAAGACAATGACCCAAAACACACTGGCAACACAACAAACAACTTCATCAGGGGAAAAGTGGAAGGTTTTAGACCAGCCAAATAAATCACCAGACCTTATCTAGATTCAGCATGCATATCACCTCCTGAAGAGGACACACACACACACACACACACACGCACACACACCTAGCATAACCTATATAACCTGCATATATTGTAGCAAAAGAAACAAAAAGCTGAGAAGATTTGCTTCCCATGATAACAGTTACTTTGTTTCTCAGGTAACAGTCGTGCTTGCTCTGTTTTCCATGGTAAACCACAACACCTAACAACTGTACTTGCACAAACCCAACATTTGTGTAGAGCTATACACCCAGTGATGTTTAGCCAAAACATAGCCTCCCTCATTAAGAATGACTGTCTGTTACCTCAAGCAGTATAATGACTTAATTCACCTGTCAGGTACTTAGATTAGAAATAGAAGCTATTTAAATCTGCACCTTGCATGTGGCCTGAGGCTAGTTGGACTGCAATTGACTTCTGTAAAAATGTTATATTGCTACAGATGTACATTTTTTTAAATGCTAGAGTTAATAATATTTAACTTATTTGTTAATATTATAAAGAAATTGAAAATATAAATGAAAATATAAAACATAGTCGTAAAAGACCTGATCCTCTGCTTTTCTTTTTCTTTATAATCCAGCCACCGATACATGTAGGATTTCCTCCTTTTCATGAAGCTTCCTTGTAATGCAATTGTAATGTTTGCCCCATGAAACAACAAGGACACTGTTTTCACAACAGCACTTTGGTGTCTTTGAATGTAGCTGTTCACACACATAGACAATTTCTGCATCGCCAACTGCAGATCATCTTGGGATAAGACTGCTCCCTTCGCTTATTTCAGTTTGGAAACCAGCAATATCAATGTACCCAGTAACATTATTTTAGGTTCAGGACCACAAATCTGGCTTTCATGATCAAGGGAAGAAAACATGTGTGGGACTTAGAGTTTGGGATTGTGTAGGCAGTAAAGAGAGATCAGTAAACATTATGTGCACATGTTCTTTGACAACAGCATTGCGAAACGGTTAACGCTAAAGATGAGAATGCATCTGACTGTTGAAAGTCGCTCAAAGTAAGGTGTGCCAGGTGCACTACATGGTTTTTAACTTCTCAGTGTTTACTGCTGACTCCCTTCTGCCACAACACAGCTTCACAAACTGTTTGCCCGACTCTATTCATCTGATAAAAACCAAATTAGAGAAAGACGACATGCCTTCTCCTCTCTCAACATCTTTGCCACCTACAATCATGTGCCATGTTACACTAATCCAGACAAAGATACACACAAACACTCATGTACAAACATTGAGACAGTTCTTAGCCTAACCACATTATACCTCATCACTCTACTCTTGTAGAATGACTTGGC
Organism: Ictalurus punctatus; assembly: GCF_001660625.3. Lineage (NCBI taxonomy): Eukaryota > Metazoa > Chordata > Actinopteri > Siluriformes > Ictaluridae > Ictalurus > Ictalurus punctatus. The sequence continues at coordinate 141,824 of NC_030433.2, forward strand.
CTTGATAACACTGAACACAGGATGTAAGATGTATGTGTGCAGTGCAGTTACCACAATGCTCACACCATGCATGTGTGTTGATCACAGCTGAATAGCAATGAAAACACAGAGCTCAAAGACTACACTCTAAAATGTCTAAAAGGAACAGACCAATTTAATGATTTTGTAATAGTTTTCATGCACTATATTAAAATGCTTCTAATGAGCCCTAGGAAACTTAGTACTGCATATTCACACTGATAGTACTATTTTTAAAAATGATTTCCCCCGTTTTCTAGCTACAAGACTTTGTTCTCAATCCCACAAGCATAGCTCTATTTATGGTAGGTAAATGCTCCCAGTTGGACCCCTGATTATAGGGGGACAAAAACACATGGGAAAACCACATTCCATAATATCTGAATGGAACAACTTGTCAATGTGGAAACCCCCTCCTTACAGAAAAAAAAAATACTTGGAACAACAATGTTTGATTTCTAGGGGAAATGCATTCTGAACAAGGCCATAGCATTGAGTTAGACCACTTTGGATTTTACCAAGAACCACTCATTTATTCCTCACTTCTGCTCTCTTGAGGTAGAGAAGTTTTCACACCAGGACAATTGAGACCTTAAGAAGCAACATGCTGGTTTCCAACAAATTTCCACATGTAAACTTTTAAGTAAGACTGGGGCAAAGCTGTTGAGCGAAGTTGAGGCAAGTCTTTAGAATCAGGGTAGTGTATATCTTGCAATATTTGGAAATAATCAAAAAGCTGTGGCTCTTCCAAACTTTTGAATGGTCTTATAATGAACAAGTGAACTCAATGAACACATTCAGTACTATAACTGCTGCTTTTTTCACCTTTGAGGAACTACTGGTTTATTGTTTAATGCGGCAGAATGCAAGGCAGAATCAAATTGTGACACACTTTACAACTGGTACAATTCAGCTCCCTAAAATATCACTCAAATACATGCACATGCTGATAATATAAAGCCTCTGTAATTCAGGGTTAGTTCATCATATCATATATCGTTTCAACTATATGCTAATGTTATATGCAAACATGAATACAGCCAAAAGCACCTGAAGCCTTTCTATGGTGTTATGGAAAATGAGCAAAAACTTCTTTTTTGGTTTCATCTAGAAAACTGTAGAAATATGCTGCTTGTTTAACATAAACTATTATTTATATCCTTGCTGACTAAAATGCACATTCTTGTATGATGGCATGATGAACTATAAGATACAAATATGGGAAGAAAGAAAGAAAGAAAGAAAGAAAGAAAAGAAGGATGGTTCTCGACTGGGACATATGGAGAACTTCTTCCACTTCCCACTGCTATGGTCAGCCAACACCACACACACCCTGAATTAGTGTGGCCTAGACCCAGCGGAGCCTCCCAAGCCGCATGGGGCCACAGCAGCCAAATCCCACTCCCATCTGATACCCATTGAGTCACACATATGGAAACAGACATGTACATGGGCGTACCAGAAAGTATGCACACTCTGTTTGTATTAACACACATCTAGCATAAACTTATCAGTTTTCATTTCTTGTGTTTTCTTTTTTGTTTTCTTGTGCATTGCTGTGTCAACACACTAGGCTTTTTGGTGAAAGAAGTGTATAAAGGCATGTGGCAGATCTTGCTCTCTGCAAGTCAACACAACAGGTGATAAAACAATTAATAAAGATTCTAAGAATAGCTACAAAGGATCATCAAAATTGGTCCAGTGAAAGCAGCTTAACTAAGGTACTTTTTTTTTTGTGGTCCATATAACATGCGTATGAGTGGCTCTAATACAATATTAATGGTAATATGGCATCCATTGTATAATTGTACAAAATTACTTCTCATAGACACTAGTAAAAGCTAGAGATGAAAGATTTCTTAACATATGTGTTGAAAAGAAATTATCATAAAGATTAAAAAAAAACTCTAAAAAGCTTTCCACATTATTATATTACTATATTACACACTCAATATTCACTTGTGCAAAGGTAAACTACAGACACACGTAAACAAGCACAGCAAACATTTGTAAACATCTCAAGTTTTTAAAGTTATCTATACTTTTTTGCCCCATGCTGTAGTCAATACTGCTGAATAGATACTGTATGTTTAGTTGTGTAGCGTGAACACCTGAACTTTGCGATGAAACATTGCTCAGGAAGATGAGGAAAAAGGTCACAGTTCATGTCTTCATAGTGATTTACAATATAAAGTATCACACCACATATCACATACCCACACAAACCTGACAGTATTTTTAAAGCTCAAAAAAGGGGACAGTAATATTATGAAGGTTGTATTCTCATTCTGTCAGGGCTTTCGTATTACTAGGGAATTTCATATGCTCTAATGTATTACACTGTGCTAAGGCAATCATTACACTCCTCACATCCCCTTCCTTCTCCATGACTCACCCCCTCAAGAAAACCGTTTGAGTGGCGGCGATCATATGGGGCATGCAGGTTTCCCACACACCTGGGAGAGGACATGGTGGATGCACTTCTGCCATTCCATCCTTGTTTGTCCCAGGTTCTCCAATCTAGAGACACACACTACTATGTTTGGGCTGCAAGCAACATGTTATATATATAATTTTAGGGGTTTTTTTATTCATAAGGCAAAAAGCCCTCTGAAGACCATAAATGTGTCATCAATCTGGGCTTGCTGACATCAATCATTTATGATCTGGGAGCCATGGTTACCTTGAGGTGGGGGATTTTCTTTCATTTTACATCATATAAATAAACATGACAGACTGACTCACTTAGTGAAAGTCTTTTGATGACATAAGATACAGTAGGTGAGAAAAGTACAGAAAGATGAAACAAAATGGGATTACAAGGACTGCTAGACTTTAGTCAGAAATAAAGTGGTCCTAGACAGAAAAGCTCTGCAGTGTTCTCTCTTTATTTTGTGGCCTATAAAAAATAAATTCAGTTCATAGTTCACTGCAACCAATGTCTCTCTAAATCCATATTCTTGTGTAACTTTACAGCTCCAGAATAGCATCATATGTAGGCATATTTGCATGCCTGGGCCTGATTACTCGGCACTCCATCTAGCATACAGACATATGCAAAATAATCATCTAAATGTAGTTTATATTTGTGTATACATTATGTGTTTAGAAAGAAATCCAATAACCGTAGTTTTCCCCAAATCAGATTATTTACGTGCATGTAATTTCAAAATCAGATTTTCTGAACGTATCTATCACTTGGATTGCACATCATACCCTTATGAATATAACCTCCCAGCATGTGAACAAGATGAACAGCAGTGCCATATGGGAACATGTAAATGATGCTCGAGATCTTCTGGAAATGAGACTCCGACCACCTCTTAGAGGCTCCTCATTTACCTGATCATCAGAAGGATTTGCTCAATCAATTCGGCTACTTGTGTAGTGTGAAATAGCATTGCATTTCTCAAAGTTTCAACAGAAAGACAGTCTGGTCTCATATAAAAGATTAAAGATTAAATTATATTTCCCCTCAAGCAAATGTTTTGCTTCTGCCCTTTTTTTCCCCAAAATTCCTTATATTCTCCAAAATATTTATGTGAATATTTATGTGAATTTTTGATAGATCTTTTAAACTCTTTCACTTGCAGGGATTCAGTGGAATCATAGCCGTCAGAAAATCATTAAATATTGTCTACTTTAAAAATAATAATAATAAAACCATATCATATATCCTCATCCTCAAGTTAGGGTTACATAATTACATAATTCTAAGTAAATATGTTACATGGCCAAAAGTATGTGGACGCCTGACCATCACATCCATATGTGGGCCTTTCCCAAACTGTTGCCAGAAAGTTTGAAGCATATAGTAATCTAGAACAGGAGTCATCAATCTTATCCACAAAGGGCCAGTGTGGCTGCAGGTTGTCATTCCAACCAAACAGGAGCTACAACTGATTGCACTTCATTTCATCTTGGTCTCTAATCACCTATCAAGTGTGCTTCTATTTGGCTGGAATGAAAGCCTTTAGCCACACTAGCCCTTTGTGGGTAAGATTGAAGACCCCAGTCTAGAATATCTTTGTGCGCTGTAGCATTAATATTTCACTGGAACAGACCTAACCCAAACCTGTTCCAGCATGACAATGCCCCTGTGAACAATGCAAGGTCCATAAAGCAATAGTGTGCCAAGGTTGTTATGGAGGAACTTGAATATCTTGCACAGAGCCCTGGCCCCAACCCCACTGAACACCTTTGGAATTAATTGGAATGCCGACTATGTGCCAGGCCAGACTAATGCTCACTATGTCAGGCCCAATCATTTTTATTGTCCTCCCTAGAAAGCTTAGAAAAGTCTAGATACAAGATTCTCTTGTATACAGTTTTTACTCTCTCTTCAGTTCATGCATTTTAGTGACATAAGGGATTAACGGACCTAATACATGTCAAACAAATGAAAGACCATTTGTTATACATGAATACTAACAATGTTATGACATTAGACAATTCCAAATGTTTGGTCAGTTAGTGCGAAATGTAGAACTACATGATTTTGGAAAAATAACCCCTTAATTGCTGAATAGTTTCACAGTGTCACTTTATCAATATTAATGCTTTCTCCTGCTCTTTTTCCTTGACATATTATGTTATACATGTTATACAGAGTATGAAAATGCGTCAAAATATGTGTCAAAATTTCCAATAGAGCACCACACCAAAAAGTTAAACAATACATTTGCTTGAGAAACTACTCTTGGCAAAGAAAGCTTACGAAAAAACAAGAAACAGAAGAGGTTACTCTCCAACCTAAAACTTTGTCAACCGAAAGTTTGTATATATGTGTAAGGCTGTGTGTGTGTGTGTGTGTGTGTGTGTGTGTATGTATGTGTGTGTGTGTGTGTGTGTGTGAATATATATATATATATATATATATATATATATATATATATATATATATATATATATATATATACACACATAATATTCTTAGAGAGATAGAGCTATATAGATGTAGCCCGATCAGCCATAACATTAAAACCACCTTCCTAAATTGTGTAGATCCCCCTTGTGCTGCCAAAACAGTTCTGACCCATCAAGGCATGAACTCCACAACATCTCTGAAGGTGTTCTGTGGTATCTGGCACCAAGACATTAGTAACAGATCCTTTAAGTCCTGTAAGTTGCGAGGTGGGGCCTCCATGGATCGGCCCTTTTTGCCCAGCACATCCCACAGATACTAGATCTGGGGAATTTGGAGCCAGGTCAACACCTTGAACTCTTTGTCATGTTCCTCAAACCATTCCCGAACAATTTTTGCAGTGTGGCAGGGACCATTATCCTGCTGAAAGAAGCCACTGCCATTAGGGAATACTGTTGTCATCAAGGGATGTACTTGGTCTGTAACAATGTAGGTACGTGTCAAAGTACGTGTCACAATAGTTGGTATGTCTCAAAGTAACATCCACATGAATGCCAGGACCCAAGGTTTTTCAGCATCACACTGCTTGCCTTCTTCCCATAGTGCATCCTATTGCCATCTCTTCCCCAGTAAGTGCCACACACATATCCAGCCATCCAAATGATGTAAACGAAATTGTGATTCATCAGACCAGTCCACATTCTGCCATTGCTCCATGGTCCAGTTCTGATGCTCACATGCCCACTGTTGGTGATTTTAGCAGTGGATAGGGGTTAATATGGGCACTCTTACCAGTCTGTGGCTATGCCCCATACGCAGGTGTGATGCACTGCGTGTTCTGGCAGCTTTCTATCATAGCTAGCATTAACTTTTTCAGCAATTTGTGCTACAAGAGCTCTTCTGTGGGATCGGACCAGACGGGCTAGCCTTCGCTCCCCACATGCATAAATGAGCCATGGGCCATCGCCAGTTCATCGATTGTCCTTCCTTGGACCACTTTTGGTAGGTACTAATAACTGCATACCAGGAACACCCCACAAGACCTGCCATTTTGAAGATGCTCTACCCAGTCATCAAGCCATCTCAATTTGGCCCTTGTCAAAGTCTCTCAGATCCTTATGCATGACCATTTTTTCTGCTTCCAACACATCAATTTTGAGCACTGATTTGCTGCCTAATATATCCCATCCGTAGACAGGTGCCATTGTAACGAGATAATCAATGTTATTCACTTAACCTGTCTGTGGTTTTAATTTTATGGCAGATCGGTGTGTATGTGTGTGTGTGTGTGTGTGTGTGTGTGTGTGTGTGTATATATATATACACACACACACACATGTACAATGGGGTCTGAGACCACAAGAAAAATGCTTCTGTTTGGTATTTTCAATTTAAGACAAAGGTTTTCAATACAAATTATATCATCAGCAACAACTTTTAAAAAGTACAATCTAAGAAATATTTTCTTGAATGTCAGAATTTCTTACTATTCAGTACCTTCCCCTTTTTGCTTGGCAGCAAAATCAAATTCATGAGAGTGTCATCTGAACACATTCTTCAATGGAAGGGATAAGACTCAAGGAAAATCTAACCTTTTGTACAAAGGAGTTAAATTTACAGAATTTTCAATTTTGTAAATTCTAAAACTTTCTGTTTCTATAAAATAAAACAAATCCCAGATTTTCAATTTGGTCTCATACGTTTGGACTCCACTGTATATGCAGGTGTATATCCAGCTAAACACCATAACACACCTACACATTATTATTATTATTATTATTATTATTATTAATATTATTATTATTATTATTTCATGTTATAATTTTTTTTAATGATTTTCTAAGCAACATAAAAAGCTCAAATGCTTGTTATGAAAATTATATGGAAACATTTAGAATGCAATATATCCTGTGTTCTGAAAACAATGCATTCATCTACAAGGCTGCACTTAGCAGCTGTACATGAAGAAGACAAACATCTTCAAAGTAAATGTATAATTTTACTCTTACAGCTATAGCTTAGCATGTTGATGGCATGAATCTAGATTTAAAATGAATCAAGATATATTTTTCCTTAAATCTGACTAGGAGAAGACAGATCTGGCCAGTCAGATGGATCTTTGCTTGACTTCACACTACAAAATAATTACTTATGAGTGCAATGAAGAAAGACAATAAGAAACTTACAGATGGTGACACTTGTCCATTGGGATGATAGTGCTCCGGCAACATCAGGAACGGGTATCCAGAATATGTTGATGCTTTGTACATCCCTGCATCTTGAGGCTTTGGTACTAAAATATGAAATGTGATATGTTATAACAAAAAGTCTCACTCACTGACAAAGCCTAAAGGGCAAATATTTATGAGGGATTAATTCAGTCCCAGGTTCAAATACATGGTGGAACGCTTTAACGCACATTTGCTGTATTTACAGTAGCATCAATTTTACTTTCACATGTGAAATTAATGCCCTACGTTCCAAGTTAAAAATAAACTGGGTAGCCCATCTTTATATCGCAGTAAGGCATGAAGAATGGTTTAATGCATCGTACAATAAGAACGTATCCTACCACCAAACGTCAACATTAAAGTACCGTAATTAACTTATTAATCAAAGAAAAATGTGTATTTTAAATTACCCGATAGCGCGGGTGAATTCTAGGATCATAAAGTGTTGAGCAAGTTTCTTTAACGGCAATAGTTCTGACACTACGTAAACAACTGGTTTATATTAATGTGCACGTTTTCGTTTCTATAGCAACAGCTCATTCACAGGTGGACACTCCAGTAATAAACATGATTTGACACAGTGTATTGTTATTTAACAGAGAAAAAGGTATAATCGTTGATATGGTGAAGCTTTTTGGTGAAGCTTTTTGACACGTTTGTGTAACATTTATGGAAGGAGTCCCCAGTGTCAGCCCTTTGTAACAGTCACCAAGTGTTTCGCCATGGGAGATTTTTCAGGACAGAATTGTTCACACTTTCCGGTTTCTCAGTGACAAGACATGCTTTTTATGCTGCATTTTTCTCTTTTTAACTTGAACAGAGAGAGAGAGAGAGAGAGAGAGAGAGAGAGAGAGAGAGAGATGTTGAAAAGAAAGTTAAGCTTATGTCTCGCAGACGTTACATAAGATTAAATCTAACTATAAACGGTTAAAAAGCGCGATGCAACGTTGATTAATAAATTAAAATTTAAAATCCTTAATAAATCGCAGTGGTATTGGCGGAATAGTACACTTCGTTCTGTGATGTTATACAAAATAAACCCACTTCGCCTCAGGCCGTGGATTATTTTCATGTAAGAACAAATTAGCCAGGTGACAATAACAAACAGAAAACGACGCGTAATTTTAAAAGTATGTGTATACACGTAGTACAGTAACAGGAAAGAATAGAATTAACCTATAGAACTGAGACTGCAATTATTTCCGTTACGTCTAGCCTTCTTCTGGTTTATTTCTACTTCCAGCTTGAGTACACTCACCGTCGTTCAGATGTTCGAGATGTTCCCTGTGTTTCTCCTCGTACACTCTCTGCTCCTCCTGGTGTCCTGTTCTGACCACCTGCACGCATTCGGAACAATTGAATTGGATGGAATAAACTTTAGGCTATTGTACTCAAACGGGCCACTGCTGGTTACTGACCATCAACAACCCAGTAGAAAACGCATGTAGAGCAGAAAGCACTCTGCTGCGGCGTATGGCCTCAAAACATAAAGCACAGAGTTCAAAACATGAGGTCAAACAAACACGAGAGAAAATACTACCGGTGGGTGCGAGTTTTGACTGATCTCCGATTCATTCACCAGCGACGATTTCAGATCGGCCAAGTCCCCCTCGGTGAACGCGTTCTCTTCAATCTTCTCGTCTTGTTCTCCTTCATCTTTGAATGCAATCATTTCGTCGTTGGCTCCGAGATCATCTCCCCCTCCGCTATTGAGCTGTGGCATTTTGTCTTTGTTTAAAAAAAAAAAAAAAAAAACAAGAACAAAACCCAAACAAACAAAATATACTTCCACTTTCCTGTTAGAAACTTTTGTAATTTTTCTGTAAATTTAGGGGATCTAACTATCTGAGAGGAATCAGAGAAAATAGGACCTCGGCGGGATGAAAAGTATTGTAGTCACGGCCTGCAACAAATACTGCTTTTGAGCAGAAGACAAGTCGGGTAGCGCGAACATCAAAGGGCACCACGCGCTGATTGACACTTTCAATGACTGTTGGGGGTTGGACAATAGAGTTTCAGCCAAGGTTTCCGCTCTTAAAGAGACATTGCTTATTTCTGGAAATAAATAAGAAGAAAACAGGGACGTGCAGAGAGTTCCTCAGGGGCAGGGACTCAAATGTTAAAAAGGGCTATATCACCAAAGAGCTAGTTTTACTACTTTAACTACTTTACTAACATTAATTTAACTACATATTCTTATTACCCTGGTAGACACTGTAAACAGACTGTGTGTGGTCACATTAACAAATATGAGAATGACATTAGGCTACTAATATAATCTAATGGTATTTTATTTTTATATTCATAGAAATAATTACAACAAAACGGCAACTTTTAGTGGAGAGATGAATCTAAAGAATCATTTTTTTTTTAAATTTAACATTATGAAATAAAAAAAAACTACAGGATTACCATCCACAAATGTAGTGACACACCCACTGTATGTCACTTACTGTAAAGTCAGTAAAATTATTCATTTCACAAATAAATTTACATTTGGCAGCAGCATTTTGATTTCCATAAAACTGCAGCACTGCTTGCTGGACTAGCTTTTTACTCTTAAATTTGGTCATTTTTGCCTTCAAAAAAAAAAGAGAAAATTTTACAAAGAAAATGAAAAGTGGGTTCATTATTATTCTGTGCAGCGACTCTGCAGCTCATGCTGAATGGAGCAGACACTTTCAGTTTTTAGCATCTGTTGAATGTTCTCCAACTGAACTAAATGGATTTTATTTATATAAAAAGCAAAATGATAGTTGGGGCGGTGCCACAGGACACAAGGGTAATTGTTGTATGGCAGAAAAGAACACCGGTAACACCGACTATCGCAGCAAGCCTAACTCTTTGTAAACATTTGATGCCAACTATCTGTCTCATATTAGTTCACCTTTTTTCACCCATGTTGATAAGGAAGCCGTCCCTTTCACTGCCTCCTTCTTCAGTTTTTCTTTAATTTAGTTTGACATCATGGCTTTAACAGCTATATAACAAACATATAGGCCTAATATAACAAGTGTACTTGCATGTCTGGAAATTTAACGAATTGAGTAGCTAGTACTCACCAACACACTCCCTCTTAATCAGTCTGAAAACTACCATCAATAAGCATATAAAATGCTGCTAATATTACAATAAGGTTAGCAGATGAGCTAGTGGTCTCAGCATACTCAGCCTCAGAAACAAGACGTATTGCGATCGCATCATGACAATGAGAGTATCTGATGGCAGACTCGAGTCAGACAAATAAATAGGAAAATTCTCAGACTTTCTTGTGATTAATTTGCTACTGTTTTGTGCACGATCACGTCTTAATTTGAATTCAAATGCTTTTTACATAATATAATTGTTTATTAATTAATGTTGAGAGGGTCACTTTTAAATCATTTAGAACAAGGGCGGTGGCTCAAGCCCCCAGAGCCCCCCACCCTTTAGCATGTCCCTATAAGAAAACAACCCCCCCTCCCCCATGTTTTATTGTGTAAGGTTTATATTATTTTAGTAAAAAATATCTGTAATGCACATGGTAAATCCTACCAAATATGTTTAATTCATCAGCACATTTACCCTTTAATTTACTGCAAAAGTACTTTTAAAATCTAAGTAATATCATTTACAAATTGTCAGTATTATACCTAATTATTTTAGTTTTGATTATTGTAGATATATATTATATACCTGAATTAAAATCTAATTCTATTGGAGCTAATTTAATTACTCATATGGTTTAATGGTAATCGTATCAGTATTTTGTTTACCAAATTCTCAGACTGATATACAACAGAACAATCTCCTAAAGTTTTCTGAAATGAAGGTTGGAGTTTAACAGGCAAGGTAGTATATGTAACAGACAAGTTTCCAGCACAAGTCCAATCCAGAAATCCATCTGTGGAGGTGTTGCAGAGATCCAACTATGGAGGAAATAAATAAGAGTCATACCGCTCAGGTATTCACAAAGTATTTGAGATAATAATATAATATCATAAAAATTTAACTGGGTTTGTAAATGCTTCATAATGTTTCTTACAGGTCACTGTAGCCCTGTTAAATCGGAATTGAAAACGTGGTGGAATTTAACAATTGTTCTGAAATTAGACCATCTTATACTTATAAAGGTTTCATACACATGTGAACTGAATTCAAAATGGCAGGCAGCAGAAATGGACTAACTTAACACTCAGCACTCATATGACTCCTGTATTGTACTTAAAAGGCCTATGTATAAAAATAAAATATCTTCCTCCATTTTTATCATTATTATTTGACTCATATTGTTAATTTATTTTTTAATAAAGTTTCACAGCTTCTTTAGAATCTTATATGAAAAATATAAGTTAGTTATGAGTTAGTCTATTGCCTTGAATAAAAAGAACAACCAAATTCTGTGAATTAGAATCGAATACAAGCAGAAAGTTTATATCTACTATTTGCATAAGGCTGCATATTTACACAATATCATCCATGCATATTAATAAACAGATTAATTATGAACATCCGAACACATTCTAAAATACAAGATCAATGTAAAAGTTTAGTCTTTTTTGTGATTCTTTGACTACTTTAATTTGATTAAGATTTAAGTCCATATTCAGGAGCCAGTTTTGGGTTGCCTAGTTTTTGTTAGAATGACTCATTGATGTTATTCTTATTCTATGATCTTCTATTATGGGGATTCTAAGCATTCTAGTAAGTGTGTTATTCTATAGATTTAGTCAACATTGAAGGGAGCAGGTATATATTACTGATATTTACAGTACAAATCTTTACCGAATAATAAAAGTATCTACCTGCAGCTGTGCAATATTTCAGACTACGAGATCCATAGTGGGCAGCCTGGTGACCAAAGGAATTTTTGTGTGCTAAAACCATTTTTTCCAAAAACTGAATAATAAATTATTATTAATCCAACTGTAATTGTAATAGGAAGATAATGTTTATTTTGTTTTACAAATAATATGCAATTGTGGAAGTAAGGATAGTAAAGACATGGATTGTTGAAGGTATATTGAGCCTATAATTTGTATTATATACTACAATGTGAGTCATTGGTCTATTCAACTGAAATTTAAATCCCACAGTAGTCTTTATCTGGGGCTATGCAAAGCCACATTACTTCAATGGCATACAACCTTATGCATTTAAAAAGTTGGATAATAAAATGTAAAAGGTCTTTGATGAAAAACAGCCAATCACAGTTAAAGTAATTATTCTTCCATATGGGTATTCATAGATTTAATGGATAAATTGCAGTTCCTAAATGATTATACTACATGTTCTAAATAAACTCTGGTCATGTTAAAGAAGAAAAGTAATTCAATCATTTCCTTTCACTGAGGTCAAGACCCATACAAAGAAACATGGTTTAAAACAAGGCACTTGCATGTATTTTATTCCTTTTTATTTTTTTCCTCAAACTAAAAAAAGAGAACAAAAAATGTTGATTGCCTTTCAGCATCTAATATAAAATATGCCAAGAAAGATTTGTGTCTCTTCATACTTACACTGTTTCCCTAGTGGCCATGTGATTTGCCAAAATGGATGATGATTTGGTTTATATTTTACTAAAGGCAATATTTTTATATATAGAACTGTGACAATTTAAAGAAATGTATGAGTGATTATATGGTCCTTTGTAGTTCAGAAAATCATTGGTGAATTTATTCTGATTTTAGTTAGTTTATTCAGTTATTTTATTGTTGCGGACAGTAATTACACTTAAAAGCTAAATCTATAAGGGATAACGATGGGTGAAACAGTGAGCTTAATTGCTTACTTAACCTATAAATTCGTAGTCGTAGTCCCATTTTAACATATAAGTGAACAATAACACTTTGAATAACTGCTTAAATTGCTTTATTTGTAGGTTTTGATCTTCGATTAATGAAAACTCACAAGAAATATAGTGCTGGTGACAGACTACCTGGAATCAGCTTGTTTTGTTGTTTGTGTTTCTTTTAATTCACACTTCTGATTAGCAGTTTCTTCAAATAAAGATTGTTGTTGTTGTTGTAGCCAATTAACTTAAGATAAAGGTCCAATTGTAATTGTAATTTAAATGTTTACAGGTTGCCATTCACCAATCCACATTCTATCAACACCAATGCAGTTATGAGATAGAACAACAGAAACAGAGAATATACCTGGGAATATTGTATGTCTACAGTAGTTTACACAAACTGAAGTATATATAAACTCAGCAAAAAAATAAATGTGCCTTTTTCAGGAAACTGTATTTTAAAGATAATTATTTAAAATCCAAATAATCTTTACTGATTTTTATTGGAAAGGGTTTAAACAATGTTTTTCATGCTTGTTCAATGAACCATAAAAAGTTATTGTACATGCACCTGTGGAACAGTCCTTAAGACACGAACAGTTTACAGGCGGTAGGTGATTAAGGTCACAGTTACAATAACTTAAGACACTAAAGAGACCTTTCTACTGACTGAAAAACACCAGAAGAAAGCTGCCTAGGGTTCCTGCTCACCTGCATGAACATGCTATAGACCTGCTGCAGGGAGGCATGAGGACTGCAGATGTGGCCAGAGCAATAAACTGCAATGTCTGTAATGTATGACACCTAAGACAGTGCTACAGGGAGACAGGAAGGACAGCTGATTATCCTTGCAATGGCAAACCACGTGTAAGTATGTGTCCCTCCCCAGACGTGATCAAGGACTTGCAAATGTCTTGGTGGAAGAGTGGAGGAACGTCTCACAGCAAGAACTGACAAATCTGGTGCAGTCCATGAGGATGAGATGTACTGTAGTGCTTAAAGCAGCAGGAGGACACACCAGATACTGACTGTTACTTTTGATATTGACCCGTCCTTTGTTCAAGGACTCATTATTATAGATTTCTTGAGTTAATACTGATGTCTGGTGAAAATTTCATGTGAATAGCCTCATTGGAAATATATTTACTGAAAATTTTTTTGACGCGTTCAATACTTATTTTCCCCACCGTATGCTGCTCAAAGAGGTGTTGATGCAAGTAAAGGAGGCCATCATTAGGCTGAAAAAAAACCCAAAACAGACCTATCAGAGAGATAGCAGAAAGTTTAGTAGTGGTCAAGTCAATTATTTGGTACATTCTTAAAGAGAAGGAATGCACTTGCAAGCTCAGCAACACCAAAAGGCCTGGAAAACTAAAGTGGACGAATGCTGAACTCTGTCCTTGTTGAAGAAAAACTCATTTACAACATCTAGCCAAGTCAAGAACCCTCTGGAGGAGGTTGGTGTATCTTCATCAAAGTCTACAATCAAGAGACCCCTTCATGAATGTAAAGACAGATGGTTTACCTCAAGATACAAACCACTAGTAACATTCATTTGCTATTCACCTCTAAAAAAGCCTGAACAGTTCTGATGCAAGATTAAACTTGTATGAGAAGAGAAGAGGGAAGAGAAGAGTATGGAGAAGTAAAGGAAGGGCTCATGTTCCAAACCAATACCATGTCATCTGTCAAACAAATGGAGGCAGTGTTATGGCATGGGCATGTATGTGTACAAATGGAACTGGGTCACTGGTGTTTATTGATGATGTGACTGCTGATAGAAATAGCAGGATGAATTCTGAAGCATATAGAGCTTTACTTTCTGGTCAGATTCAGTCAAATTCTGCAAAACTGATAAGACAGCGCTTCACAGTACAGATGGATAAAAACCCTAAACATACTGCGAAAGCAGCCCAAGGGCTTATTAAGGCAAAGAAATTAAATGTTCTAAAACATGTGATGACCTCAACCCAATTGTGCATGCTTGTCACTTACTGAAGATAAAACTGAAGGCAGAAGGACAACAAGCAGCAACTGAAGGCAGCTGTAGTTAACACCTGGCAAAGTATCTCAATGGAGGAAGCTCAGCATTTGGTGATGTCCATAGGTTCCAGAGTTCAGGCATTAATTGACTGCAAAGGATTTGCATCCAAGTATTAATTATAATCATAATATTTATAATTATGTTAGTTTGTCCAATTACTTTTGAGCCTGTGAAAATGGAGGGACAAAATGGCTGTAATTTCTAGACGGTTAATATTTTTGTTAAACCCCTTGAATTAAAGCTGAAAGTCTACACTTCAATCACATCTTTATTGCTTAAGCACCTGCAACACAACTGTGCAAGCTAACTTGTTGTCATGTCTTTCTTTATTTTGCCACGTGTGTTTTTGTTTTGATTCATGTTCTGTCTCCTTCCATGTCTTGTCGTTGGTTGTTTCCCCTATGTGTCATGATCTTTCTCACCTTTGTTCAGTTTGTCCTTGATTAGTTTGTGTATTTAAAGCCCTCGTGTTTCTTTGTTCGGTGCAAAGTAATTTTCAGTGTTTTGTCGCCTGACCTTACCAAGCCATTTTTTCTGTTCTCTCATTGTGTGCTTTGGATATTCCATCATATTGCTGTTTGCAGATCACCCAACCTCTGACTGTTTCCTGTTTTTCTGACTCTTGGTTTGGATTTGTCTGCCTGCTTCTCTAACAAAACTGCAACTGCATCTCAACTTGTGTTACATGATGACACCCCTCTTACAATGGGGTTCTTTTGTTCATTTGGTTGTATACTTTGCGTTATTGTTTAGCGGAAAGTTGAAATTCTTTTTCATTTACAGCTTACTAGCAGACACCTGAAGGTTTTTCACTATAATGGCATTTGTAGCTATTCATGATTACCTCCACCTTGATAAAACCTGCATTTCTGGCTGAAGAAACGCAGCCCTAAAGCATGATGCTGCCACCGCCATGCTTCACCATGGGTATAGTGTTATTTTGGTGATGCTTTTTGCACCAAACATATCATTTGGAATTATGCAATTATACCTTTGGAATTGGTCTCATCAGACCATAACACATTTTACCACATGGTTTGGGGTGATTTAGTTGGACTTAGATGTTTTTTTGTTTTGTTCTGTCTAGCCACACTACCCCATAGCCCAGGCATGTGAAGAATAAGAGATTGTTGTTATATGCAGAGAGTAATCAGTACTTGTCAGATATTCCTGCAGCTCCTTTAATGTTGCCATAGATCTATTGTAAGTTTTGTCTTGTCCTTTTGTAACTTTTGGAGGTACGTCCTGTTCTTGGTAATGTCACTATGGTACCCCACAGTGCTACACAGTTCTGCTCTGCACTTGTTAATGTATGGCTTTCACTGTGCTCCATGGTACATCTAATGTTTTGGAAATTCTTTTATACCCCTCTCCTGGTCGATACCTTTCAACAAGTGATATACCATACATGCTTTGCAGACCATGACTTCAACAGTCAGATAAAACCAAGAAGGTGTGAAAAAAAATCCTACAGAAACAGATGATCTCTAATTGAGGTTAATCAGAATAATTTTATTGATGACCGCTGTATGATAATTACTTTTGAACATGAGATTGAATATTATTAGTTCATGCTGAACACAGTCACATTCCCAATCTAACCAGGCTATTGTAACTTTTTATTTTTCCTAATTTTCCCTAAAATATTTATGATTTTTTTTTTTTTTTTTTTTTAAACCTGCCATTTTAAGAGGGGTGTGTAGACGTTTTTATCCATTGTGTATATACTGAGTATATTTTGTTTAGGGAAAGGCTTCCTTCATTGAGTGGTTTATGTTTTTGCAACTTTAAAACTTAAATGAATAAGTGACAAACTCTTTTATTTCATTTTTAGATTCTGGACCTGAGAGTACATTGTTGTATGTCAATTTCGCAAAATACTTTAAAATATTTGTGCTTTATTCATAAGTATTCACTTGTGTCAGCTTTACAGAAATGCCACATTGAGGAAGTATTATTTTAGAGCTGTAGCAGATGTCATTCTATGATTTGTCAGTTTATGCCAGTTTATGTTACAACATTAACTAAATTATTTTATATTGATCACCTAAAATATGTGATCTGGGATAAAAAGGTGTAATTTCCTTAACATGCTGTAAAAGGACAAGAGCTTGAACGTGAGCTTCTGTGCCATTTGCAGCCTGGGCAGTTAAGGCCCTTTCATGTGGAGCCAAGTCATTCACTCCTCACTGTTTTACACACACATACACACACACAGAAAGAGAGAGAGAGAGAGAGAGAGAGAGAGAGAGAGAGAGAGAGAGAGAGAGAGAGAGAGAGAGAGAGAGAGAGAGAAACCATGCTAAAGCATACACGCATACATATTTGTGTAATAAGTGTAATCTTTTTCTCTGCCTGCATGCCAAACCATGGCTTCTATTTAAAGACATGCAAGAGCAAATGAACCCGCTTGTGCTGCACTGTTGCAGGTTTCCTCAGTGGAAAAAACAGTTTGTGTGTTTGTGTTTGTGTGTGTGTGTGTGTGTGTGTGTGTGTGTGTGTGTGTGTGTGTTTATATATGTGTGTCAGAGATATTTTGGGTTTATAGTTTCATTACTGTAGCAAGTTTCTTATCTACAGTGGTTAACTCACATGAAGAGCTGTGTGTCATCTTGTACATGATTTATTGCTTTTCTGTATAAAATACCTTTCTAATCCCCCATCCAATCATCACTGGTCTGTTGTTGATCCAAAAGTCAGGATGTGTTAAAAAATATATATATTCATTCATCTCCAGTAAGTGCTTTATCCTGGTCAGGGTTATGGTGGATCCGGAGCCTATCTCTGGAACTCTGGGCATAAGGTGGGACAACAACCTGGATGTGACGTCAGTCCATCACAGGGCACCCGCACACCTGCACGCACACACACACACACACACACACACACACACACACACACACACACACACACACACACACACACACCAGACAACACCTTATCTTGGCCAATCTACCCAATGGCATGTTTTTGGACAGTGCAAGGAAGCTGGAGAACTCCGATGAAATCCACGCAGACACGGAATAACACATGAAACTCCACACAGGCAGTAACCAGAGCTCAGGATTAAATCATTAACTAAATCATAACTTATTAATCATTTAAAACTTTACTTAAATCATAATTATTACTAAGTAAAAATAAATAAGGAATAAAGTATAGTAATATGGCAAATTGTCAACTTATCTGTTTATAGTTTCTCTCAGCAGCTATAAAGATTCAATCCCTTACCTTACCTCTTTTCACTATTAAAGACTTTACCAGTGCTGCTGTCGATTTCCCCATATAAATGCTGACCATAGCACATTATCATCAATTTTCTGTCAAAGGGAACAAAGAACAAGCAAACAGATCAAAAAAGATTTTGAATTTATTTCTTAAATTATCTGACTGAAATAAGCAAAGACTCTATCAATTAGCAGTTCCAAATCACAAATTATCCATCAATAAAAATAAAACTTACTTGACACAATTAAATAGAAACTTAATTTTAATTGTGAGGCATGTAGAATTTCCTATTTTCTTGTTTTTGTTTTCAGTGTAAACCTCCTTTTCTGCACATTTTAAAGATATTTCACTTTGTCTTATATACCATTTTTATAATGATAATTTTTTCTTGATCTATCATGATATGATTGCAGTTGACAATAATAAAGTATTTCATGAAATACAGGTTGCTTAAATGGGCTGGTGAAGTACTTTACAGTTTGTTTTTCTCTCTTAAAGGGCCTGAAAGTGATTCAATTATCTAAGGGACATCTAAATTCAGTGAATCTAAAGAGACTCACAAGACCATGGATTGGGAAAATTGTCCTTATTGGTTTTAAATGTTTATGTCACTATTAATTTTTTCTGATGTCTAACCTGATTGTTCTTGATTGTTCATGCTAAGCAGATGTTTAGCTCATTGAAGCACCATGGTACAAATTGCTTAAGCTCTGTAGAAAGTTTTAATTGTTTAAGAGGAAAGGGTAAAGGATATTTTTTCATGTAAGATGTTTTTAATATTAAACTGTACGAGTTTCCAGAATTTTTGTAAAGGTACAAACATGAATAGATTTATGTGTTAAAACTACAGATATTAATAAAGAGAATTAAAGTTAGAAAACAGACTGTTACAGATTACAGGTATCACCATCAGGAGCTGAAGTGAAATTTGGAAGGTGGTGGAACTTTTGGAAGAGGTTGCGGTGTCAATTAGATCTCATGCCTTGTACAGAACAAAAAAATTACAGAATTGTTGAAATGAAAACTCCTGAAATGAAAAACAACCCAGTGTCCACTTTTCAGGGAGTGGGGTCAGGGGTTCTGCTGCAAATCAGTTATGAAATATCAAATTACACAAGGCAAATTAAACATTGCAGTAGAATGTAGGTTGTGTTTCTTAGGTGGATTTCAGTTAAATAAAACATTTTATATCAAGTTCAACATTGAGTCATTATCTACAAAACTCCTCACACATATTTGGCACCTCAGACTCAGTGTTAAGAGAACCCACAAAAGGTTCAGAGATATCTAGATGATGTGCAAACTGCACAAAACTGTGCTCATGTTACAGCACACACACAGGGAACACTACTTGATCTTCATCAGATAGAAGACAAACTTCAAGTTCATTTACAATCTCAGGTAAAGAAATCACTCTGGCACCAGCTAAATCATTCCATAATATAAGGTGAATACATTTCATGAGAAACTGTAAATGCAGCCGAACCTTTACCTTGCCTGTCACTAAACTACACTGAAGATGAATATTATATACTCCTAAACACTTCCTAGATACATCTGACACAACAACAGTTTGAACAGACATTGATAAAGCTGAGTCCCGAATGAATGACGTGATGTGCAGATCCCGTATCCTTCAATATTTACACTCATATACACTCAGCTGACAGTTTGAGTAGCAACAAAGCCAACAGATTTAAAAGTGTGATGAGGCTTTGCTTCAAGAAAATATAAAACATGCCATAATGAAATGATATGTTGCACAACAGTAAAAAGAAACACAGGAACCTTTAGAAGTGATACAACATAGATTGGCATTTTTAGTGGAACTTTAGCAGAGGTGGGAAGAGTAGCCAAAGATTTTACTCAAGTAAAACTACTTATAAAAAAGTATTACTCTAGTAACAGTTAAAGTACTAATGTTAATAATTGCTTGAGTAAGAGTAAAAAAAAGTATCCAATGAGAAGATTACTCAAGTAGCAAGTTACTACTCGCTTCAGATCTGATTAAAATGAAGGGAAAATCCTGAACCTCAGTCTGCATGGAGAACTGTAAGTCACACCTCTCCTTAAAAGTCTGTCTGTTCTGTTTATATGATATAAAACCTGGGTTACAGATGAAGCAGCATATCCCAGTCCACAGAACCTGTCATTTTCAACACAAAACCTCACACACGCACACCAGCAAACAAACATTTTCCCAATGATTGACTATCTTTATTTTTTATGTTAACAACACAAACTTGTCAGCATCTGCAGTTAAACAAGCCAACAGAGAACAAAAGAACAGACTGTGGAATAGAACAGAAAATAAAGTGTGTAGAGAGAAAGGGAGTGTTTACCTGAGTTAGTGTGTTTGTGTGTGTGTGTGTGTCCTGCCTATGTTGACATGCTTGCTTCTTTCCCCTCTCCAGGACAGAGCCTGCTGTAAAAAAGTGAGCAGTTGTTGCAGACAGATTCAGACCACTACAGCGTATGGCAAGACTTGCGACCTCATTATACGTGATATAAACTAATTATTAAAAACTGCATATGTTCATTAACATTTAACAGTAACAGAGGAACACCACAGAATGTAGTTAAGTAAAAGTCAATTTCTGTGATTAAAAATTAACTTGAGTAAGAGAATAAATAGGGCCAGTTAAATCTACTCTTAAAAGTACTTTTTTTCCCAAAAGGTTATTCAAGCAAATTTAACGACATAAATGTAGTGCACCTCTGAACTTTAGTAATTTCTAGAACAAGTCTACACTAATAAGGTAGGCAAGGCAGCGAAAGGCATTCTTTTGACACTTGTGGGTCAGGACAAATGTTCTTGATACCACTTTTTTAAAATCTCATTTAAATATATAACAAAACATCCAGGTAAGCAACTGTAATAAAATCTTCTAATAAAATCAATTCTTTTGGCTGTGCCAAATTCTCATCATTACTTGAGACATAACATTCATCAAGCAAAGCTCTCTTTTCCCTTGCAAGCTACCGGAAAGTTAAATTTTAAAAAAATTGTTGGTGGGCTTTAGGGACCTATTCAAATGAACACAATTCAAATGAATACAGTTTCTTTAACCTTTGGATAATCTATGTAATCTAGTATGGAATCTTCTCTGTAGTTTTAATTGGAATATTTCCTGATATTTACATCTAGATGAAACAATTAAACAATTAGAACATGGCACCTTTTGTTTGAACCCACCCATTTTTCAAGTGACCAAAAATATTGGAACCTGTGACTGACACGTGGTTCTTGTTGCCCAGGTATACCCTGTTTCACTTGGTTTACGCCCACCCTGGGTTTTGCCTGTGAAGACTGCATTTGTTGTTAAAAAGGATAAACCGACATGGAAACTAGAGAGCTATCTATGGGGAAAAAGAAAGACATTTTGAAGCTGAGAAAAGAGGGAAAATCAATCAGAGCCATTGCACAAGCATTAGACATAGCCAAAAAAAACAATTTGGAATGTGTATGTTTTTAAAAAATGTGCCCATCATCGTGTGCCCATGATGATCATGTCTCAGATTCTTGTTCTTGGCTGACAGGAATGGAACCTGATTTGGTCTTCTGCTGTTGTAGCCCATCCAGCTGTTGTGTTTTGCATTCTGAGATGCTTTTCTGCTCACCCTGGTTGTAAAGAGTGCTTATTTGAGTTATTATAGACTTCCTGTCAGCTTAAACCAGTTTGGTCATTCTCCTCTGATCCCTCTCATCAAAAGCTGCAAACCCTCCACTCACAGAATGTTTTGTTTGTTTTTCACACCATTCTGTGTAAACTCTAAAGACTGTGGTGTGTTAAAATCCCAGGAGATCAACAGTTTCTGAAATACTCAAACCGGCCCATCTGGCCCCAACAGCCATGATACAGTTAAAGTCACAGAGATCACACTTTTTCCACAATCTGATGTTTGATGTGAACATTAACTGATGCTCTTGGCCTGTATCTGCATGATTGTATGCATTTTGCTGCTGCCACATGATTGGCTGACTGGATAACTGCATAAATGAGCAGGCATACAGGTGTTCCTGTTAAAGTGACCGGTGACTGAACTAGACTCCTATGAGATTCATTTCAATGCCAGTGAGAACTTTGAAGGAGCTGGAGAGATCCATAGCTCAGTCGTAAGAAGCAGGAGAACCACAGTCTGCACACTGCAGGCTGGAGTGAATGGAAGAGTTGCAAGAAGAAAGCTATTATTGAAAAAAGTCACATAAAATCTTATTTCATAAAGGGTTTTTTTTTTGGATTCATCAAACATGTGGAAAAAGGTTCTCTGGTCTAATAAATAAATTGTATACACATGCAGTGACTAATATTTTTAACTTAGACATACTGGGACTTTAAATAATTTAGTGTAAACATACAATACTGTGCAAAAGTGTTAGGCACATTCAAAGAAATGCTGTAGAGCAAAAATGCCTTCAAAAATAATGAAATTAAATACTTCTCCATTTTAAAAAATACTGTAGAGCAGTAAACAAACATAACAAAGTCAATATTTGGTGTGATGACCATTTGCTATAGTCTCAGGTAGAAATAGTGTAGGTTTATAAGGAACTGAGCTGTAAGTGTTATTGAGCATCTTGCAGAACCAGTCACGGTTCTTCTGGAGACTTTGACTGTCGCACTCACATCTTATTTTTGCAGCGAAACCCAGCAGCCTTCATTGTGTTTTTTGTCTGAAAAGTGTCTCAACACTTAATATGCTGGTTTCTTTACTGTCATACAAAAAATTTTCTGTAACATTTAATTTTGTGCTGGAAAACTAATGTTTGGAAATCTAAAATGTTTTTGTACTCGATAATGTAGAAGTCATAAAATAAAAATCTATAGCAAAGTTTGTACTAAAAAAAAATAGTGTGCCTAAGACTTTTGCACAGTACTGTAGTTTTGTTATTTTTAGGAGTATATTATTTTCCAAATTCAGTCTAAAAAGTAAATCAGTAATACCTCATAGCATGTTTATCCATAGTGTTAAAACTAATGTTGTTTTTATGTACGTAGTTGTTGATAATAAATTTTTTCTTGTTTAAGCAATTTTCCACCATTTTTTTTTTTTACGTTTTGGTATGTCAGTTTATAGAGAGCAAGTGGAAATTCTTAGTATGATGAAAGTTTTATAGTGAGGAGCTATGCAGATGTGAGAGATGTGTGGGTGGTGAAGCCCTCCACGTACACATTCACTCAGATGGTTACCTGGCACTAAGCATTTCCTGATTCTGTGCTTGTAAGATGAAGCAATCGCATGCAGCACTTTGTGGCTATGATCACATGAAAGTGCAAAGCGCTAAGCTGCAGTGGAAAATATTCTTGCTACACTTCTTCTGATATTCTACTGGTGCAGAGAATTACCATGAAAATCCAACAGTTAAACACAATGAGACACATTTAATCTATTTGATCATGGTTTTCACTTTCATTACATACAAACAATGAGTTTAAAATCCTGCCTCTCCTTGTTTTAATCAATTTACTTTTGTACATGTTAAATACAATTATAATTACATGTTTAAAAAATAATAATCAAACAGTTTTCTTTTTTGCAGTTTTAAAAATTTTATGCTGTTAGCAATCCTAAATATTCTGATACATATGTGTAAATGAAAATACTACTGTAAAGTAGTGTAATGAGATTATTTTTGTCTTCCACGGCAGTAGCAATACTGTGCACATTTCTGTTCCTGAAATAACAGAATGCAAATTGAATACAGGAAAAGAATATAGAAATATTAGACATAAAAACACACATTTGGACTATTTGTAAAACATTTCAAATTGTGGCTTTTATCTTTCATCATACTGACTTTCTGTATTTTTATTTTATGGGGATCTGCATTCACAACTGTGACACATTAGTGCATTTGACGATATACAAATTTTCTAGTAATAAAAACCAAAGCATTTTACACAATGTTGTTGAATTCTATGGTAGTATTATGTAACAATACATATTTACTAAGAAATAAAAAGCCTACTGTATTTTGTCTGATATATCATGATCTACCTCGGAATGTGTTTACAGCAAAAAAACAAACAAACCAAAAAAAAAAAACATTATGGAAAATAAATTATTCATTATTTCCCATAAAATAACACTTTTTTTTGGCTAAGTAAAAGTCTTTCAATAATGTTTCTGTAAAGAGACTATCATTCATTTAGGATGTTATTTTAAATAAAATATAAATAAAATGATTTTAAAAAACCATGTAATCTAACATTTTAAATAAAAGTAATTTCAATAAATATTTTAACACCTCTAAAAAGATTTTGTTTCACTACACACTGTTTGAACAATTACAATCAGAACATTGTACAATTGTAATTGCACAATTGTTGCAATTAACTAATCGCATTACTGAATATTCATAACTCAACTCAACCTTTATTTATAGAGCACATTTATAACAACAGGAGCTGAACCAAAGTGCTTTACAATACACATGTCAATCACAACATAATATGCATTATATACCCTTAGATAAATACTAAAATCTATATCCATAATTGAAATTTATTCAAAAGCTAATGAATAAAAATGTGTTTTTAAAGCAGTAAAGCAGATTCTAAAATACAGAACATCGGAGCTGACCTGATATGAACTGGAAGCTGACCTAAGTGCTCTAGTAGGAGAGTAAAGGACAAGAAGGTCACAGAGATATTGAGGCACAAGAGCAGATAGAGCTTTGTATACATAGAGCAGAATTTTAAAATCTATCCTCCATTTTATGGGGAGCCAGTGTAGGGATGCTAATACTGGTGTAATGTGATCAATCTTTCTAGACACTGTAAGGAGCCTAGCGGCTGCATTCTGGGCCAGCTGTGAACGGGACAAGGCAGTTTGAGGCCGTCTGGTATATAATGAGTTGCAATAATCTAACCTTGACGATATTAGTGAGTGAATCACAATTTCTAGCTCTAATTTAGAGAGAAAGGTTTTTTTTTTAAGCTCAGATGGAAAAAGCTGCTCTTAACAGCACCGATTCATCTATTTAAATGTAGTGATGAATCCAAGATCACCCCAAGGCTCCTTGCGTGCTCTTACACATTTAACGACAGCGGACCAAGCTAGTCGACCAGTCCAGATAAAGAGGACTTGGAGGGGCTGAGAATCAGAACTTCAGTTTTGCTCTCATTTAACTCTAAGATATTGTCTGCCAGCCAGCACTTGATAACAGCAATTTAAGGCATTCTCTATTGATTATTCAAGCATGCTGGTAAATAAAATTGAGTTTTGTCAGCATAGCAATGATAAGACATGCCATATGTCTGAAAGATTTAGGCCAGTGGGCGCATATACACTAAACAATACACTACAGCCTCCACCCAGTAAATATATTCTTTCGTTTTTTTTTTTTTTTTTTAAATCATGTTCAGTGCCATATGTGAATTATTCAGAGCACTGAATAAAATCACTTAGTTAAACCTGAAAATGTAAATAAATAAATAAATAAATAGATAGATCTGTTGTTCTGTGTAGTTTATGAATATATTTTCATAAAGCATAAAAAAACACCATATCATTTTACTAAACAAAACTGAAACAGTTTCACTGAAGGCTTTGACTGAGGTCATCAAGTGGCGAGTAGACAGAGCCTATGTTTTGAGAGAGAAGAGAGCACTTTCTTTACTCAGATGTGGCTGATTATAGCATGATTTTGATTTATGATTTTTGGACATGGTAGGCCATTCACAATAAACATTTTGTGCTTTGTTGGTCTTTTTTGGGAATTGGCTCTTGGTGATGGCTAATTCTTACAAAAATAAATTTCAATTTAATATTTTCCCCTTAATAATGAAATTGACTAGAACTCTTTCATCATTAGAAACCACTAAGATAGTTCATATGGCGGAGGTTCAGCTAAGCGGAAGTGTTTGTTCGCCCCCGAGAAGACAACACACTGCCCGCTGTGTTTCGCCCTCACTCCTCCCGCACCATTAGGGCTGGACGCCATGCTGCACATGAGGCCGAGGTCACATCTATATGCTTTTCCCCGATCACTCTGCTCCAACAAGTTCCAGCGAGAGTTCGCCAAGACCATCTACGTCTGCTGCTAGTAGCACCTTATTGGCCAGCTAGAATATGGTTCTCAGAGATAATATCCCTGCTAGATGGCACTCCTTGGGAGATTCCCATCCGCAGGCATCTACTGTCTCAAGCCAGAGGGCTGATTTATGACCCTCGGCCGGAACTATGGAAACTGTGGGTCTAGCCCCTGAGGGGCACCAGTTCATAGATTCTGGTCTCACAATTGAGGTTATAGAGAGCTGTTGAATGCTAGAGCACCATCCATGAGGAAATTGTATGCACTCTTTTTGTCTTGTGGTTTGAGAACATCAGCTAGACCCAGGGAACTGTGCAATAGCTACAGTCCTGTAGGTCTTACAAGGACATTTCTCAGCGGGGTCAACTCCTACAATCAGGGTCTACGTTGCTGCCATTTCGGCCAGCCACGCTCCTGTTGATGGAGCCTCTGTGGGGCAACATGCTCTAACTTCAAGGTTTATGCATGGTGTCAGGCAGCTGAGACACATCTGGAGACCCCGTATACCTTCCTGGGACCTTTCTGTGGTCCTGGAAGGTCTGTCGGGTGCCCCATTTGTGCCCTTAGTGTAAGCCTCTGAGAAGCTTCTGACACTAAAGGTAGCTCTTCTGCTGGCCCTGATATCTCTCAAGCAAGTAGGAGATCTACAAGCTTTCTATGTTGCCCGTTCCTGCCTTGACTTTACCCCTGGATTAACCAAGGCCTTCCTGTATCCTAGATTATATTCCTAAAGTGCCTACGTCTGCTGCCCAGCCAGTAGTGTTGCAGGCTTTCTGCCCTCCTCCGTTCCTCACACCGGAACAAGAGAAATTGCACCTACTGTTCCCAGTAAGGGATCTCTGTACTTACATTCCACCGCTCCGGCCAGTGGCGTAAGTTGGAGCAGCTGCTGGTTGGCTTTGGCGGCGACAGTAGAGGTGATGTTGTGTCAAAGCAGCATATCTCTTATTGGATAGGGGAAGCAGTCTCTATCACTAATGAGGCGCGAATAAATAGGCATAATGTTACACAAGCTTCAGATACCGGTCAAGCACAAAGGCGCTTCCCACAGCGTGTAGCTCAAGCTACATCTCATTCCCTTCTCAGGGAACTGGGTTACCCAGACGATTTGTTTCTAGCCCATACTATTCAAAGGTTATTAGCATAAACATGAGTGAAAATTTGAGATGGTAGTGCTAGAGGGTTTGAGATAGCAACTCCAAATTTGCTATGGTAACATTTCATATTGTCTGCTATCTGTGTGCCAAATTTCATAACTTTCCTATGTATGGTTGGAAGGGCTGATAGACTCAAGAGCAGAAGAAGACAACGAAGACTAACAATCATAATAGGTGCACTAATGCACCTACAGTGCTTGCCCCTAAAAAGATATATATTTTTTAAATACCATAAGTGAATAAGTGAATCTTAATCTTAATCTTAATTGTTTAATCTTAATCTTAAACAAGCACTAAAAAAGACTTGGAAAAAGCATCTTATTGAATAAATTATCTAACACCTAACTGCATTAAAACTAATAAAAATAATAATAAATGCCTCCATCCATTTGCTCTGAGATGATCAATGTCATGCAGCTCCCACACATAGGATAGTGTGCACACTGCCATCTTCTGTTCTGAAAGTGCTGATAATGCGGTCTTCTGTTCAGTCGGTTAATACTATGCTTCAATGTTTTATCCATTTATACATATTGTATTAATCTCTAAAATACTCAGTTACATAGTGTACCATAGTCAAATGTAACAATAGTGCTAAAAGAGGTAAAGGACAAGTACATTATCTTTAAATCAATGCAGATTTCATGTAATTATTGACATGAACATAAAATTACTGACATGGATATAAACTCAGTGTTATTAATTACGAATACTTTGTTGGCAACATAAATGACATGTTATCAGGATGGGTATATTGGGTGGGGAAACCATTCAGTGGCCGCTCTTGAACTAGACATAGGGACGGGGGACTCACTGTCCAGAAGTAGTGGTAAGATATTATTCTGACAATTGCAATCTTCCATTCTCATCTCCTTGCTAAGAGCACTGCCCTAGCTACTGGGTCTGCATTTACTTTCTGGCAGTGCCTAGCAACTCCCTCTTTCTTCGTGGGCATCTAAAATAACTCAGTAATATTAATTTTCCTTATTAAAAATTAAAAGTACAAAAATGCATTCGAATATTAATATTTGACATATTTGTCAGTGCTAAACATCCCTCATATATCTTAAATATAAATAATATGCTAAAATCGTTATCTAAACAGTGATACTGTCATTCAATGTAATGGATCACACTGTGGTATAACAGAATTTGCATTACACCGAATCACAAAAACATTAGCCGGAATGAGGAAACTTGTACTTCAGCTTATATTGCAGGCTGCCAACTGGCTACCTATATCAAATAGTGAGCTTAATCAGTAATCACAATCATTCACATCATCTACTTTAAATTCAGCAATAAAAGTGGTGGGGGTTTTTGCATATCACTGAATGACATGTGGTTCTGGAACTTAGAATACCACACCATGAAAAGGTGAAATTATCAAATATTTAAGAGCAATAAACTCACCTTGCTGCATCACCACACCGTCTTCAGGGCACCTTTTGATGAGGTCATAGACTGTTGAATGATTAGTAGTTTTTGATAAGATTTCAAAATGGCTTCTTGATCCTGTTACACTGAATGACCTCTAACAAACTGCATATTTGGGACACATTCCTTTTAATATAACACAAACAACACTTATTTGAACAGACCAAGAAAACAAATAGATTATTTTACTTGGTAGTTTATATGTTTATTTAAAGATGCAATGGTAAAATCAAAGTTCAGACCATTACACTGAATGACAATTTTGCAGTTTGGAACATTATTTCACCCATATTTTGACTTTTTATCTCCACAAAAGTAATTTGAAACATTAAAGGAGACAGTTTACTTGCACTTAATAGGTTTTCTATGTATATAAGATTACTTTCGTAAATTTAATTAGTTGAAGACAAAAAATGGGGACATCTCATCTTAGACCCATTTTCTTATGGCCGATTCCCATTTTGTGAAGCTCAACAACATTTTGTCTCACATCACAGCTATATTCCTTGGGCTTACCCAACGTTATGAATGACTAAAGGAATTTGGCCTGTGTGTTACCCCATATTTATACCCCTTTGAAATAGGAAGTCATAGTTGAACAATTTCCTGTTCCTAGTCACCCAGGTGTACGAAAAAATTTTTTAAACATCAATGGGAACATACTTCACATATTTTTCTTATATGAATTCATAGGGGTGCCAATAATTGTTGCACACCTATATTTAACAAAAAACAGTTTTATAAACCTATTTTGTGTTTGCAATTGTTTGATATCCATGAGCAGAATATTTTTTGAACAGACGATCAAAAGGTTAAACAATAAAGACAAATTTTCACTGTTTTCTTTGCTCATATTTACCACTGTAAATATATTTTATCCACTGTAGGGTGGCTAGATGAAAGTTCTTTCTCACAAAAAAACATCCAAGCCCAACTAAATCACCCTAAACCATGTGGCAAAATGTGTTATGGTCAGATGAGGTCAATTCCAAAAGATATAATAATTAAAATAAAAAATCCACCATACCCATACTGAAGGATGGTGGCAGCAGCATCATATTTTTGGGCTGCTTTTTGAACTGCAGGTTTTATCAAGGTGAGAAAATCATGAATATCTACAAATACAACCCGATTTTAGTGCAAAAACATTCAGATGTCTGCTAGTAAGCTGAAGATGAAAAGGAATTTCAGCTTTCAGTATGACACTGACCCAAAGAACAGATCCAAATCAACAAAGGAATGGCTTAACCAAAAGACGATCAATATTTTAGAATGGCCGAGCCAGAGCCCAGACCTGAATCCAACAGAAAAATCAGTGGGGTGACCAGAAGTGGGCAGTGAACAGGAGATGCTCACACAATTTGACAGATCTCCAATGGTTTTGCAAGAAAGAGTGGGAAAATATTGCCAAGTCAAGATGTACCATGCTGACACAAAAAGACAGAGTGGTGTAATAAAATCAAAAGCTGCATCAGCAAAGTATTATTTTAGGGGTGTGCACAAACTTGCAACTAAGTTATTGTAAGTTATATCTATTGTATTTACAGATTAAGCAATTGTACTAGTACATTTAATGTCATAAGAAAAATAACAAAAGGGTCCAGCCCCAAAACTGCATAATAAAGCTAGAGACTTTCCTTTTCTTTAAAACAAATATTACTAAATAAAGAAAATTACTAAAATGATTGATGCCAGTAAGCATGTGTTATGCAGACTATAAATAAATCGGCATGTGCTCTTAGGTCATGTTAATCATTTGAAATTAAATGATTGCGCTGGTGCTGGTTACATTCAATATTAAATTTTATATTTAATACACTAATTAAATCATTAAATAGTGACATAGCCCTCTCAAAAGCCACAGAAAAACATATTAGCCAGTCTATCCCTGAAATATCTGAAAAACAGTAAAGAAAATAGATAATTAGGGTAACACAAACTGGATACACAAGGTTTCTTGATTCACTCTTAATACACAAAAGTATCCTGAAAATTAAAATCAGCAGTTTGCATTCACAATTAATAATCTCAACCCTATCTTTAAATATTATAATATTCATCGTTAACATTATGGTATGCGGTTGTTTTAAAAGACATAATTATTGGTCATCTTCAGTGAAGGCATTGCCTCATCAACATTCTGGTCAAGCCGACGGTATTCTATGCTGCGAGTGCAAAGGCCTTCCCTCCAGCGCCGACTCTGAGCCAGGAGCATTATCTGTAGAGGCAAAGAAATAAGCAAATAAATATTGTATTACAAAATAAATGATCAAAAATCTAAACAAAAATAAGGATTGTATCTAACAGACAGAAAAATCACACAAACAAACATCAGTGAATTAGAAAAAAATTCTGACCTTATGTTATTTTTTTAGAATATCATCAAAATATGAAAAGTGGTAGAATACACTGCCTGACCAAAAAAAAAAAATCAAATACTTAGTTGTGATTGGTGGAGAACCTGCGGTAGCGCTCCTTCTTACACTGAGGTTGCAGCAGTCTGCTGCTGAAGGAGCTGCTCAGGGACCCCAATGTCTCATATAGGGAGTGAGAGGAATTGCCCATGATAGACACCAGCTTAACTAACATCTTCCTCTCCCCCACCACTTCTCTGCTGTCCAGAGGACAGACCAGGACAGAGCTAGCTTTCTCAACCAGTTTCTTGTTTCCTGTCACACCGAAAGACCACAGTCTCCTTGGCAGGTGGAGACAACTTCGGCCCTTTTTATACAGGACATGTGTTTATGGACCAGACCAGATTATTGCTGAGGTGAACACCCAAGAATTTGTATGTCTCCACCCTCTCGATGTCAACACCCTGGATGTAATGTTAACCAATGTAGACCGGGGTGGCCTCCTACGGAGGTCGACCACCATCTGCTTTGTCTTGCTGGCGTTGAGGCAAAGGTGTTTTAACTCACACCAGTTGACAAAGTCAGCGATGACCCCCTGGAATTCCTGATCGCTCTCTTCTGATACTCATCCATTGATGACAGGTTCATCAGAGAATTTCTGCATGGGGCAGCTGCCAGTATTATGCCTGAAGTCCACTGTGTGAAGAGAAGGGGAGTGAGCACTGTACCCTGTGGTGCTCCCGTGCTGCTAACCACCACAATCGACATACAGTCCTGGAGCCTTACATACTGTGGTCTGTCAAGGAGATAGTTGGTGATCCATGCCAGCCAAATGACGGCCACATCCAGCTCCCAAAAGCTTCCCCCTAAGTAGTGACAGCTGAATTGTATTAAAAGCACTTGAAAAATTAAAAAACATGATCCTCACAATGCTCCCAGTATTCTCCAGGTGTAGAAGTGATCTGTGCATTAGGTAAATAATGGCATCATCAACCCCAATGCCTGGTCGGTCAGCAAACTGTAGAGGCTTTAGCTCTGAGCTCACTAGGGTCTGCAGCTGTTGCAGAACAATCCCCTCCATGAATTTAATCAGGTGAGAAGTAAAGGCTACCGGTCTGAAGTGGTTGGGCTCCATAGGATGCGCAATTTTGGGTACTGGAACCACACAGGAAGTCTTCCACAGTGCTGGAACTCGCTCCTGTCTGAGGCTCAGGTTAAAGATGTCTTCACTCACTGAACTGATCTGCACAGTCTTTAATACATTTTATTTATATATATATATATATATATATATATATATATATATATATATATATATATATATATATATATATATATATATTATGTAAGTAAATTAAATGGGGCTTTATTTTAGTACTTCTGTTAGTGAAACAACTCAATACAGCCTTGTTGTGTCCTGTTATGAGACAATGAGAAACAGCTTGAGGGCACTGTGAGATACGGTATTGTGATTGACTCACAAGGCGAGAGGAGAAGTGGATTATAAAGAGATTGAGTGAAACATGGTCGCACGTTTCTCTGACAAATACTTTTTCTTTTACAAGTGTTCTAAACCACAACATTCTTTTGATAACTTTTGTCCAGGTTGGTCTGAAGATGATGTATGCCAAACAGTTTTTAACAAAATCAAAGTTGACAGGAAGTGCACTTAAATTTCAAATGTTGGTGTGCATTTGCTTCAGCACCCTTCAGGGAATTATAGAAAGAAAAAAAAGAACTGTGAATTTAGCGCACATTCTTCAAATAATATAAGGAAAAAATGAAAGTTGTCACAATTCTTGGCCACAAGGTGGCACAGTCATGAAACTTCTTGGGTACATTCAAGGTGTGGTCCTTATCAAGTTAAGTAATGAGATGTAGATGCATTGCTAACAAGAGTAGATACGCACCCTTACGACCTGTTTTTGTAAGGGTAATTTTTTGTAGTGCATTACAGGAAAATGACAGGCACTGACGTCACTTTCCCAACGGAACACACCCCTCAGTCGGACTGAGCGGCAAAACATCCTGCAACATGACTGCCTTTAGTAGGGGAAACTGCGAAAACGGGAGTAAAACAAACGTTTATCTGCTTAAACTAAAGTTAATTGGACTTGCCAGTGAGTCTTACAGCTTACCAAAGGATGGTAATAGCAAACAAAAAAAAATTTCTACAAAATATATTTTGGAGAAACTTTTAAACTTATCTGGATAACTGCCAGCTGTTACTGATTATAGCAATTATATATCAAACACAGGTCCATATATATTTGGACACTGACAAGTTTTGTTATTTTGGCTGTTTACCAAAACATATTCAAGTTACAGTTAAATAATGAATAAAGTGCAGTCTCTAATCTTTCATTTAAATGTATTCCAATCCACATTGGAGGAAGGGTTTAGGAATTACACATCTTCAATATGAAGCCCCCTCTTTTTCAATTGACAAAAAGTAATTGGCCATTCCTTCTGACTGCCAGAAGGTCAACAGCAGCCCAACACTACATCACAAGGAAAGTGTCATTAACTTCATCTCATCATGTGGGCATCACCACAAGAAGAACAACAAAGAAAAGCGAGTACAGTACATTAAATATTTTAGAGCGTGACCACATTCACATAACCTATAATTGATCTATTTTATTATTAGTTATTGTTGTTAAAGTTTAATTTATACTTTAGGCACAATAAGACATTATCATAGATATGTACAGTATATTCAGGCATCTGCTGGAGGGCATGGAACCGATCCCCCATGGATACTGGGGTCCTACTGAATATTTTTTGTTCCATAAGCAATTCTTTTATGGTGGTAGAAATCTGCACTGGGACTGTGATTCTGCAAAGCATCAAACGCAAATTTCTGTTTGGTGTGTTCCTGTATCATTACATTCATTGGGTGAATTTGCTACTCTCCACAACCATGCATCAAAAGGTGACTGTTGTTACATTAAGGCATAAGACTGACATACCTTTCTTTTATTGTGGTAGGTGATGTACACTATGGCCACCAGCAAAGCAATGATCACCAGGTGGAGGAAGAAATGTGAGTCTTCATCTTGAGTGGCATAGATGGTGGTGTCCTTCATGTGGATATCAATTTTTCCAGACCTCTCTGGCAAGTCTTTAGCAATGTCCTTAATAAAATTGGCATCATCCTGAAGGTCCTGACTGAACACTTTGCTTTCGTCCAGTTGACTATTTTCTGCAAGCCTCATGTATTCATCATCATAGCCCACATTATCATTTGTGTCTATCTCAACAGGAGAGGTGGTGGACTCAAAATCCAAAGAGACACTTGGTTCTTCTTTAACAGAGTCAGTGAAAATAGGTGGCTTGGATTCAGGAAGGTTAGTTGATTTTGGCACACTTTGGTTAGAATCAATGGGTTTGGAGTCTTCTGGAGTCATCTCAGCTCCACTCGTTGGTTTGGGGGTTGCTTGTGTTATGGATGCTGTTGCATTGCTTGTGAGTAGATCAATAGCCACGTTGTTCGATTTCATCAAGTTTTGCGTTTCTGATGTGCTCTTATAATGGCTTGATATGGATGGGGGAGGGCTGGCAGGAGTAACATTTTTTATGATTTCTAATTCTTTTGACATGGGAGGTCCTTCTGCAAAAACACAGGTTCAGCATAAATTATTTTGAAAGCTATAATATATTCCTCTTGCATACATTAATGCATAAGCTACTATACATCCAAGTACTGTGATTGTTAAAGCGATCCATTAATAGGTGTATTAGGGTTGACATGAGGTGTTTTCTGTCTAACAAACTTTTTGCCTAATTTTTTTTAATGCGCAATAAGACATATGTAGTACATCTCACATACAGCAATCAAAATTATTCACCCCCATTGCAAATCAGGTTTATTGTCAAAATTTAGACTTTCGACTGTTTGCAATGAACAAATCAAACAAAAGCAATTGAAATAGTTCAACACAACAAATGCTTCAAGTGGTATCCCCAAATTCAACTGAAAATTCAGCTTATAATGACTTCTACAGTTTCAAAATGATTCAACCCCTTCATTCTCATTCCTCCAGGAGGAGGAGTTTCGATTGCAGGTTTTAGCCAACATGACAGAGAAGAGGATTTATAAGTGTAAGTTTTTGTTTTTGTAAATAACAACAATTTACTATGTAATTGAACTGTAGCGCTAGCTTTTAGTAATATTTCATTATACAGTTTGAAGATAAACACGTGAAACTGTAGTCAATTATAATGGACCATTGTCAATGGTTATCTGATAAAAACAATGCTGTTTTTGTCTTTATGGTTCATTACTTTCAGAATATCCTTTATAACGCAACAACGTCCTCTTTCCTGCGTCACGACGTTGTGTCTGTCCCGAAAGCCGTCTATTAATAGCCCCATCGCCCTCGTAGGATTCGCGACTTAGAGCCCCATAGGTCTGCATTAGCTGACGTCACCAAAGCGTGGCCTCGGAGGGCCACAAGGGCGCGGTGTGCCATTTGGGACAGGGCCATACTGATTCACGACTTACTGAATTAGGGAGCTCGATGAGACAAACCCTTGGCCAAATGTTTTCAGCTAGCCGCACACATTACGTAAAATTACAACGAGTTCTAATTATGACTGTCTTTTGGGCCACCGCTGCTAGACTTTTAAACCAGCTGACTCCCTAATATTACATGGTAAAGTATGCCCACAGTAACATAATGAAATTCAACGCCACATTTATAGACAGCCAGGTTAGCTATGCAAGCTGTCTAAAGACCTCTAGTGTAGCCACGTATACAGTTCGCCGACATTATGACGTTGCACTCCTAATTAGTTCCTGAAAATTAAGCTCAATAAAAATGAACGAAAGAATAACTCACGAGTGTTTAGTGAAGCACATGTAACAAGTTGTAAAATGGACAAAACAACTACTAAAAAGATACTTGAGTATTGTTGCCACAGCTTTGTCAATGTCGCCATCTTGAACCGGGTGTTTGTAGGCAAGTGGGCGTGACCAACAATCGACTATGCGTAACAGGAAGTGACGTAATTTTGCTTTCCTTTTGACCGATATTTCGTGTTGTGTCAGAGGGGCAGGCACTATGGCCAGCTGTTTTGGTATTTAATGCCCCTGGCTCTACTAATCGTAATTTACTTTTGACTAGTCCAATTTCCAATTCCAGATATCTATTCTGCAATTCTAACTCGTCATAATAGACAATGGAAAAGAAATTGTAATTAAAGATATCTATCATTCATTTTGTACTATGTATAATAATTCTAATTAGAAATATCTAATATATCTCAATATCTCATATCTCTATTTGGTTTTTGATTCAATAATAAATCAAATTTAAGATATCTTAAATTCCTCATCATTAAAGATATCCAAAAATACATTTTAGATATCTGAAACTAACATATAACTAGTATAGACTATAAAGTGTCATCAATGTGTGTAATTACAAAGTTTACTAATGCTTGGATATGTTAATAAAGTATAATCTAATATGTATAACCAACAGTTAGAATTATTACTTAGAAGCATAATCTAAATCCATAGTGCACTTGTTAATCAAGTTATATTAAGTTATATATAAGTGTGTATTGAGTTAGATGAACAGTAGGCCTAA
Source organism: Ictalurus punctatus (assembly GCF_001660625.3). Classification (NCBI taxonomy): domain Eukaryota; kingdom Metazoa; phylum Chordata; class Actinopteri; order Siluriformes; family Ictaluridae; genus Ictalurus; species Ictalurus punctatus. Next base: position 178,565 of record NC_030433.2, read on the forward strand.
TTGTTTTCTGTGTCAGCCCGTACCTTTCTGCACAGCAGGCATAAAATCTAAAACTGTAAAACACTTTCTAACAAGTGACATTCTAAATGTGTAAATTAAAAACCTTGTGTTTTGTCTAAAGCAGCTTCACTCTATGGCAAATAGACATTCACCAGAACTGTGTTTCCAACCAAAGCCCTTTAAGCTTGCAAATCAGTGTCAAAATAAAAGATATGAATTCCAGGAGGAAGAATACTATGCTTGAGCTATAGGGTGAATTATGGGACTAAGTAAAAACCTGGTGACACATTTACTGCTCTGGTGAAACATTTAAGAAAATGCAACTGACAACGTATGCGCCACATATGTAAGGTAACATATGGATATGAATAATTAATTAAGGCAATGGAAATTGGTTTGTTTCTAGAAAGAAAAGGTGAATGCCCCGCCTAGGAATAATTTTACTGCTTCAGACATGTTTGTGTATGCATAATTTAGACTTTCTGCAGACTGTCTCATTTTATTGTTTCAATAAAGTTTATTTACTTTTTGACATCTACTAACCCTCTGTCTCTGAAGTTTTTTGTTAGGCTGAAAAGATTGTTCGCCACGACACTAGTCAAAATACAGTTGTAGATATCTTGAATTTGATTTATGTCTAGACCAAACTTAATTAAAGGTATCTTGAATTTAATGTATTATTAGTCAAATCTTATTTAAATACATCTATAATATAATTATATACATCTCAAATGGATCTCTGACTAGGGCAATCTTTATTTATAGAGATCTGCAAATATTATTCTGACTAGGACAAATCTCAATAGACATATCTTAAATTAACATTCTTACTAGTCAAAATTACTTTATAGATATCTAAATTGTGTATTCAAATCACCCTGTTGCTAAGCCCCACCTCTCCTTTTCTAACCACTCAATTACTGCAGTTCGGACAAAGACAAATTAAAACCAAATTAAATACCAAATTAAATATGCCTATTAATCTGAGAAAAGAATGACTGTGCAACAAACTATGGGCCTGCGTAATGTTATTAAAGGGTCATGAAACCTCCCTCTTTCAGCTCAAGTCTATATGGAAGTATAATAGTGCCAAATGTCCTCAAGGCAAAATGGCCTGTTGAATTACATAAATTGAATAAAAACATATCGCAATAACAATACTTGATTTTTTCTGCCCAGCAATTAAAAAAACACAGCAATATCAATGCTTATTGAATTAGTTTCCTCTGCAGTTTATTGGGTTTGAAGATTTTGATTGAAAACAAAATTCCAGCATTCAAAATTCAATACCCACATATTCACCTTCGTAAAATACGGTTACAAAATATTCAGTTGTTAAAATACCATCTTCATTATTCGTCAGTTAATATTTCAACACATTATTTTTCAACTTCACAAATTCAGGCTGCAAAAATTCAGGTCTTAAAATTCGGGTATGTTGGTTCTCAGACCATGACGTGAACGAACCAACAACTTATTAATTTAACCTTCCCTTCGTTTAGAAGGGCTTTAAACTTGATATTATATGCACCAGTTCAGCAAGAATCTTGATGTACCATACTTGCGTTTGAATTTTCGTTCCAAATGGGGATTCCGTCGTTACGTCATTGTGTGGAAGGGATTCTCAGTGAAGGGGATTCATCAGCGGTCTGGTTGGGTTTTGGAGTATCGTCTTGGGAAATGATGAATGGAATGGAGTCTCGTAGGCTGGTTGCTTGATTAACTTGGCGGCGGTTCTAGGCTTATGCTCCAAGCAGATGTGATCTCCCCAAAGATGTTCATTGGGAGAACTCTCTCATGACTCAGAAGACTCACTGGTGTCATAGGATTTTAACACTTTCTGGCTAGTCCAACTCCAAAATGTTTCCTCCAAACAAACATTGTCTTAGAGCAGGGTGTAAGCCATATTGTCTGCCTATGATGTTAATCAGTCCATTGTCTCTGCAGACATATGGTTCCACACTTTTTCATGACATGTGGATCAAACTTTGGTCCCAAATATTAACATATACAGTGGGCGAAATAAGTATTGGACGCATCAAAAAAAAAAAAATCAGTAAATATATTTCGAATGAGGCTATTCACATGAAATTTTCACCAAACATCAGTATTAACTCAAGAAATCCGGAAATATAAAGAAATCACAACATTAAAGTTCATAAATGAAGTTATGTGTAATAAAGTGAAATGACACAGGGAAAAAAGTATTGAACACACTAACTGAAAAGTATTTAATACTTAGTGGTGAAGCCTTTGTTTGTAACGACAGCTCCAAGACACTTCCTGTATGAAGAAATTAATGTTCCGCAGAATTTAGGTGTGGCCCATTCTTCTAAACATTTTGTCTTTAAATATTGCTACTGGTGTCCCACAAGGCTGAGTACTTGGTCCTCTTCTGTGCTCCCTCTATTCTCCCTCTATTCTCTTATCCTCTCATGGGTTTTCATACCACTGCTATATGAATGACACTCAACTCATCCTCTCCTTACCTCCCTCAGATCCTCTCGTTTCTGCTCAGATCTCAGCATGTCTGGCATACATCTCATCATGGATGGCAGCTCATCAGCTGAAACTTAATCCCAGCAAAACTGAACTGCTGTTCATCCCAGGTGATTCACCACCATGTCAGGATCTTTTGATCTCCCTGGACACAAACTGTTATTTAGGCTACAGATGACAACAGTAGACATCTAATAACAATTTATCAGATTTACTGGGCGCGCTATCAGAATCTGTTATAAAACTGGGCCACACTTACAGTGCTGCTGTACTTCAATTCAATTCAATTTTATTTGTATAGCGCTTTTTACAATAGACATTGTCTCAAAGCAGCTTTACAGAAATATCAACATGGTATACAGATATTAAAGGTGCGAATTTATCCCAACTGAGCAAGCAACTGAGTGGCGACGGTGGCAAGGAAAAACTCCCTAAGATGTTTTAAGAGGAAGAAACCTTGAGAGGAACCCGACTCAGAAGGAACCCATCCTCATCTGGGCAACAACAGTTAGTGTGAAAAAGTTCATTATGGATTTATATGAAGTCTGTATGGCCTTAGGGGCAGCCGTAGTCCCAGCAGTCTGTACTCATTTCAATACTCAATGCTAACTATAGATTTGGATTTTTAATACATCAAAACTGCATATCTATTAAAACAATATTAATTAAGGGTTAGTGACATTTTATTTTTGGTGTTTGGAGGACACAATCATTGACAAGTAAAAAGCTGAGCTATTTCTTGCCATTGTTTCACTGACTAATCCTCTGAAGGACTGAAGACAGGTATTCAGAGAAGCATTAAGTAGTTTCTACTTGGCAAAGTGTTTGTAGCATAATACACACAAATCAAATGCACACTGTCAAATCAGCTGTTCGCTGCATTTTTTCTCCTTTCATTTGCATTGCTTATAAGGAATAATAAAGAGAGTAAATTGATTAATTTAATATTCTTTTATTTTGTTACCATCCATATTGTAATTCTGATACACATCCCAATCCATACCATGGTACTGAAACAAGTATTCAATCTCTTTCACTATACACAAAAATTTAAATCATTACAATAAATATGTTTGAAGCTGAGATATACAGTAACATTACTTACATTAACTTTTTTTAAATTGTGGGATGGAAGAAAGTGCAACTGAAAATACTACCAAGTCCATATAGCTAGGTCCATGGTATGCTCGCTTTGCAACAAGCAAGCGGATTGGAAATTGAATACCTTATATTGCTGCATTTTATTCCCCATATTTAGGCCAAGTGTAAGTTTGTACGTCTTTTGATGTGTAAAACCTCAATTAATCAAGAAAGGACTTCTCAAACACATCATGCATGTTTTTTTTGTTCAAATAACTTTTATGTTCAGAGTTGGACCCATAATCAAATAAAATTAATAGACCAAGGGGAGCCATGTTGCTTAGTTAGTCACTTATGAAAAAGGAAGGATGCATGCATGCTAGTTTGGCTTTTTGAAAGAGACAAACTTGATTGTAACTATGCCACTTTTTCCAAAGGCACACCAAACTGTTGACAATCCCGGCCAAAATATGACTACTCTCCTTTGAGTCTATCTACACTTCTAGACTGACACTGCTCTCCATCTTCTCATCATGCATGGCTCGTTGGCATGCTTTTTGTAGTTTGATTGGAATTTAATGATAAATTATTGACAATTGATCACTTTAAAAAAATAATAATAATTCAGTCCAAGTATTCAGTCCCCATTTAAAAACTGGGAATTTTACATTGTGATGTTGTCATACAGATGTTCTATCTGCTGCTTGAAATGTTCTTTAAGCTCTGGCCTCTTGGCTTTTAATGTAGGGGTCAGCAATCCATTTTCTATGGAGAACATCTCATTATGAATGTAGATGTCTTTTACCTGGAGATGAAAGAACATTATGAGGGTTTTAAATAAATAAGTTCTGTATTTACTGATAACCTGCTTACAGATGATCAAATGTGGTCTACACTATGGCAAACATTTCAACTATGCACTTACTTGTTCAAATGAATGGAGGCCACCAGCTTTGCCCAAACACACCAGGTCATCCAAGATGGCTTTCTTTAATTCCTTCAAAATAACAGGGAGAATTAAGTCACTATTAATATGACTTGTGGGCTAAAATTTTTACATACAGGAACTATTTCATTTACAATGTTAAGTTTTTGCATGGTTCTTACCATATTCTTACACAGATCATCATAGCATCCATCAATGCCCCTTTTCTGGGCCCAAGAGGGCATCACTTCAGGATCTGGAACAACAATTCCAACTAGACAAGCCTGCAAAAGGAATAAAATGGATAACTTGCATCTGTAAAAAGAGGTGTGAAACCTTTTTATAATATTTTAATAACGGCCAGTTCTTCCGCCCTGACAGAACACAAACCTGCAGACTGTCTCCATGAACAAAGAGCTGAGACACAGGCTCACTGCGAATATAGATGTTCTCGATCTTCTCAGGGGAAATGTATTCACCCTGTGCAAGCTTAAATATGTGCTTCTTCCTGTCTATGATCTTTAATGTGCCATTCTGAAAAACAAGAACAGCTAGAAAAGTTGCTTACATTTACTGCCAGTATAATACCATACTATGTACACAAATGTATGTTGGGTTTGGAAAGTATTCAGACCCTTTCCCTTTTTTACACATTTTATTTCTATTATATATTTCATTTAAAATGTATTGCATAAAAAATTCCATTACTCTACATACAATAATCCATAATCACAAAAGCAAAACATGTTTTTAGAAATCTCAATATCTTGGCTCAGGATAATCCTAAAAGCGGTAAGTGACTTCTGAGCTGTATTCAATTACTGCTTTATCACAGGAGAAACACCACATAGCTCTATTTATGACACTGTTCATTTGTAAAACACCCAGCTGAACACTGTAATTCCTTATTTGGATAAAATCTATTCATGTATTCCAACTGTACACCCGATACTGTACATCATGATACCAACATGATAGGTCAGAGTTCTTCAAATCTAGCCCTCAAGGTCTACTGTCCTGCAGAGTTTAGCTCCAACCCTAATCCAACACACCTGAAAAAGCTAACCAAGGTCTTCAGGATTACTAGGAATTTACAGGCAGGTAAGTTTGGAGGTTGGAGCTAAACTCTGCAGATTTGAAGAACCCTGTGATAAATCTGTGATACATTTTAGACCTCATTGACAAGCATAAGCTATTGTATGTCAGTCAAAAATATTTACTGTAAAATACTGTTCATTTTTATGATTTGTTATGTTTGTATTACATCTGTTCATTTCTCAAAATGCAAATGCATGAATAAAGTAGGCTTTTCCCCAGATATCTACTAGCCATAGATCTGTAACCAGTCGAATACGAAATAAAAATTTATGGTCATGGACATTGGATGGAGTGTGAAATTTCATTGAGTGGATATTACGTTATCAAGCTTGGAGAGATGCAAAAACAAAAGTACAGGTAGGAAGCCTCTGTGTGTTGTTTACTTTTTTTTTTCCAGCTGGTCACTATTGTATAATAAACCCCTACAGGGTGATTCAGGGTATTACCCTGAAGGGGTTTATTTTGCGATAATGACCAGCTTACTGTACATTCTTCAGGTAATATTTATATTTACTTATCAAATAAATACATACGTGCACATGAAATATGAGTTTAAATTATTTCATAATCTTACCTGTATATTATCTTAAAGGAGACCTATTATGCAAAATTCACTTTGAACATAAATGTGTGTTTGAGTGTGTGGACACGACCACCCTATAATGGTAAAAATCCACCCACTCCTTTTTTTATATTCCTCATAAATTATAAACAGTGTGTCAAAATGAGTCGTTCACATTTTCTGTCCAATGTGACATCACATTGGAACAGGTCTCGCCCAGAACTGGTGGCAGAATCTGCCCTATTAGCATAGATCCTCCCCTTAGTGAGCTGCACACAGTCCGCCATGTTCTCCATGCTGGAGCAGGTTCATTCTGTACAAGAAATCAGACCCTCTCATCAAACAGGCTACACAACTACTAGTCCAGGCTTGTGTATGCACTACTCTCGGGCCTCCAGCCAGCTCCATCAAACCCCTTCAGATAATTCAGAATTCAGCAGCATGTCTCGTGTTCAACCAGCCCAAGAGAACCCATGTCACACACCCCTTCATCTCCCTCCACTGCCTTCCTGTAGCCGCCCGTATCAAATCCTTGATGCTCACATACAAGACCTTGTCTGCAACACCACCCCCTACCTCAACTCTCTCCTGAAGGCACACTTTCCTCACGCAATCTGCGATCGATCAATGACCGACGCCTGGTAGTGCCTGCTCAGCATGGCTCAAGGTCCCTTTCCAGAACCTTCACACTAACTGTCCCTCAGTGGTAGGATGAACTTCCAACATCAATCCAGGCCACAGAACCTGTCACTATCTTCAAAAAACAACTAAACACCCACCTCTTCCATGAACACCTAACTAACCCCTAAAACACAAACCCAACATTATCCTTTTTAAAAAAAAAAACAAAAAAAAAAACCTTACTCTGGCACTTACACCTCTACTCTGTGCACTTTGCTTTTCTAGAACTTAATTAAAAGATCTTATATGGTAGGTACTTGTATTGTTCTCCGCTTGATATATCGCTTTGCTTGTATTTCCTCATTTGTAAGTTGCTTTGGATAAAAGCGTCTGCTAAATGAATAAATGTAATAAATGTAATCCATCTTCATATCCAGAAAACGTAAGTACCACACTATATTTTGTGAATGTTTGCAAATTGCCTTTATGGGTGTGCTTGTTAGCATATTCCACAATTAATGCGGCTAATGTTACCATTGTCTCTGACTGTATTCACAGAGACCAGAGCTATGTCGTCATTTTATTTTTAACTCAAAAATGCTTACTGTCTGTATTTGCACCAGTATTTATGATGTCAGTTATATTGGTTCTACAGAATTGTTATTGTGGCAGTATCCTAAGCAGGAGCAGTAAAGGCACAGCCCTCTTCTGGAAAGGGGGCGGGTAGACGCAGCTCATTTGCATTTAAAGAGACACACACGAAAACAGCACCACCACACTGAACACCGGTGACCCCCAGGGCTGTGTGCTCAGTCCACTGCTGTTTACCCTGCTGACTCATGACTGTGCTGCATAGTTCAGTTCTAATCACACATTCAGTTATGGGCCTCATCAGCAGCGATGATGAGTCAGCATACAGGGAGGAGGTGAACCAGCTCACAGAATGGTGTAGAGACAACAGTCTATCTCTTAATGTCGATAAGACTAAAGAGGTGATTGACAATTTCAGGAGAACCTAAGTGGACAACTCACCACTGCACATCCAAGAAACATCTGTGTAGAGAGTCAAAGGCTCAAAGTTTCTTGGTGTGCACATGACAGAGGACCTCTCCTGGACTCTCAACACCACCTGCCTGAAGAAGGCCCAGCAGTGCCTTCATTTCCTGTGGAGGCTGAAGAGAGCCAAATGTCCTAACTAGCTGTCTCACCTGTGTGGTACAGGAACTGCACAGCCTCCAACCGCAAGACTCTACAGCGAATTGTGAGGACAGCTGAAAAGATCATCGGGGTCTCTCTACACACCATTCACACCACTTTTAACAATCGCTGAATCCACAAATCCACTAGTATTGCAGACGACACCTCTTACCCCTCTCACGGACTATTCACCCTATATAATTTTAGTGTGGCCTTCTGGGTTTTTAAAGTTGTTTGAATTTTTTCTGTCTGTGTTGTTAGTACTATAACAGTATGTTTTTGTGGTGTGTTGTAGTCTTAGGTCTGAGAAAAAGCAAGTGTGTCTACTGACATGAGGATGAAGAAAGTATTTTAACTTGAGTAAAGTATCTCTTTAAGCATTTTATATCATTGAATTATATTGAATAGGTCCTAAACAATGAAAGCATAAACAGTGATGAATATTACTGACTACTGTTAATTATGTGAAAAGACAAGGGAAGAAATAAACACTGGCTTCACAGAAATGTTACTTTATGCATATACACCAAAACGGAAAAAAGTTCACCTAAAAATGTGCTTCAGGTGATGTCAAAAACATTAAACATCATCGAATCAACCTATATACATTAGGTTACACCAATAAAATTAAATTTAAGGGTTAGATCAGGTAAAAATAGCAGTTTAAAATAACATTTGCAGCTTACCACTTTTTAGTATTGTACCATACCACCAAATTTTACCATGATTTTTCATAGTGCTCATTTTTGTTACTGGCAGCCCTCTTTTGAGGCAGTGCCCCAGCCTATCCAGCCCCTCCCCCCGCCCAATGAAAATGCTCTAGACACGCTCCTGTTCCAAGCACAAAGTGCTTGGCCCCCTACTTATATAGCAACAATGTGTGCAAAAACTGAAGGGCTCTGAATTCTTTCTGAAGCCACTGTATGTTTAACTCATTAAACTTCCAAAGTACATAGTCTATCAAATCAGCATCTGTTTACATGAAAAACAAAACAAAACAGTGAGCACAGTTTCAGGGAAACACACCTGACAAAATATTGTCAGAAAATTGAATATTACACTATAGATCAATTTTGATTTAAAATCATATGGTAATATAATAAAACAATTTTAAATGAAGAAAATATGACGAAATGTTTAAGATGTGCCTTTTGGTATTAATATAATTCCTTTTCCAACATGAATCAAATGATATAAATGTTATAAGCACACCGGTAACCACTCTCCAATATCTCCTGTGTGAAGCCACCCATCCGAATCCAGTGTCTCTGCTGTCATAACTGGATCCTTCAGATAGCCCTTAAAGACATTTGGGCCTTTGACACACACCTGCAATTTAATTAAAATGTTTTTAAGGCTAAATCAAAATGGTAAGCTATAGAATGCAATATTAATTGGTACTGTTGGTAGTCTCAAGCATCCAATAGTGCAAATTCAGTGCATGATAGTATTTCTACCTCCCCCTTTCCTTTTGAGGTAAAGTAGTTCTTCTCTGGCACATCCACGAGTTTAATGAGGTTGCATGGTAGTGGTGCACCCACATGACCTACAAACAAAAGGGGAAAATAAATTATCATGCAGACGGGGTACTAAGCTACCATCATCTCTTCACGCAAAATTTAGTGTTGTCATGTCACTGGCAGCTTCAGCCATGAACTTCAGTTCCTAAAATTTACTGCTACAGCACAGCATTCACTAATCTAACTCCATTTCCCAGCATCACAGACTACAAACTAAATCACATGATTCCATCACATACACATGCACACCAGAATTCATATTACAAAGCACATGTACCCAGTCACACGCATTTAAATAATCTGGACATTCAGTGACTCATTGAGAAGTCTCACTCCTAGCCTGTTTTGATTCAGTGGTGGTATTCTGGTTACTGATATTTTCTGTTGTTACTCTGCCACTTGTTTTGCCTAATCTATGCTGATTGCTGATCACCTGACCTGTGCCTGTTTTTTGACCTTGAATTTTTTATTTGTTTTGGATTGTCTGATGGACTTTAAATAAAACAAAACATGCAACTGTACCACACTTCACTGTTTCTGTGGCAGGTGACTATGATTTTTTTAAATTGTTGTTATACATGTATGGGTGAGCAGAGGCTTCATTTTATAAGGTTATAGCTTTAAGTACTTTTTAAGTAGTTTGTGCAGGTGTGGTGCAGGGAGATCCTTCCTGTACAAACCTATGTAGGTTTGTACAGGAAGTAAGTCTGGAATAACAAACAACTCATTTCAGCTGTTCAGAATCAGTTCCTTCTTTTAGGAGTCAATAACCCCGTTTGTCCTGCACTTTGATTTTGAAACTTTGCAGATGTTTTTTACATTCACAAACAGCTCTACAACACACTACATAACAAAAACAAAAACCACAACAGGTGCACTTTAAGGCAGCGAGATTTGAAGAGCTGAGCAAGGGAAATATGTAAATGCTAAAAAATAAAGGGTCCAGGATTGAACCCTGGGGGACACCGCTGACTAACTGAACCCATTGCTGACCTGCATACACCCAGAGAGACAAAGTGCCTACGATCTGAGAGACAAGATCTAAACCAATTTAAAGCAGTTGTTGAGACACTAAAGACAGTTTCAAGATGGCTAAGTAAAAGAGTGATCAACAATGTCAAAAGCGGCACTGAGATCAAGAGGGACAAGGATAGAAACACAAGCCGAGTCAGAAGCTATTAACAAGTCATTAGTGACCTTAACTAAAGTGGTTTAAACTCTACTAAACTCTACTCTGTAATTGAGAAGAAACAGTGCAACATTCTAGGATTTTTTAAAGGAAATTAAGATGAGAGATAGCTATTAAAGTGATCCAAATCAGTGCACTAGCACTGATAATTTTGGTTACAGGAGTTTCAGCAGCAATTTTAAATGGAGATAGAGTCTGCAGAGCGCTGTTATGTGACAATAAGAAAATACCAGGTTTACCTGAAGTCCAGTCTCCAGGGGTGGTGAATGTGCAGCCAGCTGTGCACTCTGTCTGTCCATATGCTTCATAGACCTTTAAACATGCAAGTATGCACAATACATGAATATACAGATGCTCAGCGCTCAATGTACAGTTGGTAGACAAAAACAGAGAAAGTAAGTATCCAATTGTTTTTTAAATTATTTTTGTGCATATATACAGCATGTGTGAGTGTTCTCACCTGACAACCCAGAGCTGCTCTCAAGAAGCTGAGGACAGCAGGAGAGGTGGGAGCAGCACCTGTTATAACCATACGAAGCCTCCCACCTAAATTGGCCTGCAAAGCAGTTGCACTCTGATTAGTCCCCAATATATGTATTACTTCAAAATATCACACTCATATCTGCATACCCACTCAATCTCTTACGCCTGAATGTCCAAACATGCATATTGGCTAAATTTAAGTTGTGGGATGGACACAAGCTATGGATATAAGGAAATGGGGCTTAGGCTCAGCCATGACAACACACCTGAATCTTCCTGAAGAAGATCTTGTCCCAAATGCTGTCATTGCGGATGATCCCACTGCTGACCTCTTCTCCTTTTTTCTTTGCAGCAAAATTAAGGAGCCAACGCTTCACAGGAGTATTGGCCTGAGTAAAGATCTGAACAACAATAACCAAGAAACTACCTTAATTGCCATGCTGCATATGTATGCATATGCATACATTGAATAACATTATCTCAAAATGGTAAGTACACCATTATTAATTAGTGTGTAAAATATTTCCAATTTGTAGTTATATAATTTGCACAAGCATATTGATTTTAACATTGTCAGGAAATGTTTTTAGGACTTTGAGCCATGACTGACTGAGCTAACACTTGTTAGCTGATATTAGCCATGTTAATCAAAATCATGTAAGTATACGTAGCTAATGTAATGTACAATCTGAAAATATACTAGTAAACAACAGTAAACATTTACACTTAACACCATATTTCTGATTAAAAGAGTTGCTGCTGTCAGTGATGTTCATCTAGCACGGAGACCTGCAGTAAATTGCCCCTCTGAATGGTATGATGTGCTTTTATGCTTTGCTTGTTTTGTTGATGAAGTACATTTAAAAAAGGATCCTAGCTAATATTTTGATACTACTTCAAGTGTTGGCTAAGGTCATACATTCAATAGTAAATTGTTGTGAAATTTAGTTTATGGTTTATGCAATTACTTTATTCACTCACACGGATTTGCTAGCTATAGTATCAGTGTCATCAAAAATGAAAGAAATTTCCACTGAGGTTCTGTTAGAACAGTTTACAGCAGAATAAGACATGGCTTTGCTACACAGCTAGCACAACTGTCAACAGTGTAAGTGTTGTGCATGTTCATGAGGCTAGACTGTAATTTCTAGTTATTGATCAGTTTACCTCAACAAACATACCCATAATAATTATCAAATCAAGTAGTTTTATCTGAAGGAACAAATCAGGGGTGGATTCAAGGTCAACTGAACTTCACAGAACACTATTCCTTAAAATCATTTGTGTAAATGGAAATTAAAAAGTAAGTTGACCCCCCCCCCCCCCCCCCCCCCCATTCACTTATGGTACATGGAAATAGTACTTTATTTTATAAAATTACAACAAACCAAATAGAAGATTACGTAAATAGAAGATTACGTAAATAGAAGCTTACTTAAGTAGAAGACAATTTGACTGTTTTCAAGCTTGAAATAGTCATTGACAGATAATTTGTATATCTAGGTCACAGTAATGTTTGTTAATATTTGATCTATGGTAAGAGGAAATAGTAGATCAAGTTGACTATATTCAAAATATTTTCACTTGCTAAAATGTGATTTTTTTTACAGTCTTTGGTTTCAACACATGCATTCAATTTCTATTGTGGCTTCTGATGTCATTGTGTGTTGTGTGTGTTGATTTGTTTCAGAATCTCTCACCTTATCATACATGCGGTTGAGGAGCCGAGGCACCACAGGGAAGACAGTGGGGCGCAGGGCCTTCATGTCGTCAGAAAGGAGACGGATATCGCCCTGAAAAAAGCCGATCCTGCCCCCATGACAATACACCACTGCCTAAAGACAAAAACATCTTACTACCCATGTGAGGAGCTTCCAACGACATAATTATTAATGTAATTAATTAATGGTATGCATACATACAAACATATACTAATCTTAAACTTTTAAACATAAGGAAATCTTGTGGATTCTTTAAAAAAGAAAAGTTGCAGGTTTTGTAAACAAAAACAAACAAACAGTTGAGCTTTTCAAAGTCATGTAGTGTAAGCAGCATTTGTGAGATTTGGAAAATCATGTAGCGTAGTGTCTAGTAGGCATTAGTGTAGGTTTGAATTCAATTACTGTGATGCAGTCATGGGGGGTGTAAATTTTACAGCAGGTTTAAGAACTGAAACTACCCATTTTATAGTTTGTATTTTATTTATTCCTTTTATGTATATGTGAAATTAAATAATATTTAAGGGTAACCTGCCTAATATATTGCACAATATTTAGTATTAAATAAATACATAACTGGTCCAGGGGGTTAAAATTAATTTGATTAATTTTAACATTTTTAAACTTTTTTTTTTTTTTTAATAATTGTAAAATCCCCTATCTGTGTCATCAATAATCATGAATAAGCTCAACAACCCACAAATAAGGGTAAGAATGATCTGTGGCTGGATCATCATGAAGTGATTTTGGGGTAGTTAATGCAAAGTTCTATCATACTATATAATCAACCCAGCAATGAATTTGAGAACTTATTGAAATTGCGTTACATATAACTGAGCATTTGTGAGTGTAGAATTGATCAAATCAATAAAATGTCAAACAAAAATAAAAACCTCTCATCCTTTCTGAAAACACAACATGCACACACACACGTTCAAGCACACACACATTCAAGCACACACACATTCAAGCACACACACGTTCAAGCACACACATGTTTAAGCACACACACGTTCAAGCACACACATTCAAGCACACACACGTTCAAGCACACACACATGCAGACATGCACACATGCAGTGTTACCTCAATGAGCCGTTCAAACATGTGTGCAAGGGGCAAGAAAGAAATGAGAACGTCTTCTTGATTTGGAGATATGACTTTCTGCATGACAGACAATTATTTCAGTTAAACAGAGTCACAATTTTTTTTAAAGGGTTCATGTAACTAAAGTCAATCAGAATATTATTTAGAATTCTATATGTATTCCATGAACACTTACATCTGTTGCTTTCAGAAAGCCAGAGACATCAGCAACAATGTTCCCATGTGTAAGCATCACACCCTTTGGATTTCCTAAAGAAAATAAACCCACAGACATATTAACAAGTGACCTAAAGCATTATTTAGAAAGCTTGTAAACAAAGTGAAATCATGAAGAAAAATCAATGTCAAAACACAGGCAATGGTCAGGCAAATGGAAAACAACATAGATGGGGCAAAACAAGAATAAAAACCAAGCAACTAGAAACAGGATCAATCCCAGAGAATCAAGAAAACAGAACGCAAAGTTTCGTAAATGTTGGTCGCAAGGACACAGAGCATATACTTCATGCCAAGCTTTGGGTTGTGAGTACTTAAATACTGTTGATTGGGTTCAGGTCATATGTCATGCAGGGTCTAATGAGTAGTATAATTCCTAGCCATTTGGCACTATCATGACAGAACCTCCCCTTAATGCTTGACTCCCAAAGTGCTATATACAGTCATGAGGGGGTCAAAATGTCCCTCCAGTGATGGTGGCCTTTAGGCTCATGAATCTATAGTGATACACTTGTAATACTTGTAATAGTGATACACAGGTGCCCCTGATGGAACTTAAAAAATCTGCTGCATCCACTGGCAGGTGAAGTATTCTGTAGCAGGGGCAGCAGGGATGAATGCAAGTACTGGTACACAAAAGCTTTATTTAGAAATGCTTGTAAATAAATCTAAATCATGAGTCAAAATCAAGGTCAAAACATGGTCTATGATCAGGCAATTCGCAAACATCATAGACAGGGTAAAACAAGAATAAAAAAATGGCTAGGAGTTTCAGTGTAATTCAGACAGTGACTTGCACTTAGAGAGCATTAATCTCAGCTTACCTGTTGTGCCACTGGTGAAGCAGATTATTGAAAGGTCTTCTGAACGAGGTGGCTGTGTGAACAAACAGAAATGTGTCATTTAGTGGTAAACTGAGAATAAATGAAAGCTCAATTTAGTGTGTCTGTAAAAAGTTATTTAACATTAAGTGTTGTGTTTAACACATTGGCACCAGTAGTACTCTGTTTTACTGGTGAATTTGCAGAAGACATGCCAGTAGAGCAGGAGCTGGCTTATACAAATATGACTAATTTTGATTAACTATAGCAAGCCATGACTGTTATTATGCGACTTTATATAATATAATAATAATAAAGAATATATAGAATTATATATAATAATTATTATTATATAATAAATTATATAATAAATAATATAATTGAATATAAATCTAGATCATATAATCAGTCCATTCTAAATGAGCCATATTTATTGAGAACATTCAATAATTTGAAATGTGAGTCATGGAATGAGGAAGCTTTACTCTTTAGATCTTATGCAACATGGACCAAGTCCCACTCATAAACACAGGCATATCCTACACTTGATTATTTCACATCTCATGGATATACTGTATAAGAGAACGTAAAATAGATGATGTTGCAATTTCGGATCACTTTTGTGTTTTTTAGCACGTCAACATGTACTAGAATTAAGTAACAATAGAAATATAATATATAACATAAGACAAGTGAAAAATAATGTGTTTTTTGAACATTAAAGCATGTTAACCTATTCTATTACACCCAATAAACAAAATAATGAACTTTTAAAAAGTATCATATGACCCCTTTAAAATCCTGTTCTTGACGCTTGTCAGCTGTCTAACTATAGGACAGTATCAAAGCTTACTAGAACAGGTTGTAGCTCAGCAAATAGTTTCATACTTGCATAAGAATAACTTTCATGAAATATATCAGTCAGGATTTAGGCCTCATCACAGTATTGAGACAGCACTGGTTAAAGTGGTGAATAGGCTACTACTGGCCTCTGATCATGTTGTGTCTCCCTTGTTTGTGTTGCTTGATCTTAGTGCAGCTTTTAATACCATATAATACAGAAAGAACAGCTCTTTCCTGGTTTAAGTTTTATTTGACTAATCATTATCAGTTTGTAAAGACTCCTCTATGCATACTAAAGTAAAGTTTGGTGTTCCACAAGGTTCTGTTCTGCTGTTTTCTCTACATATGCTACAGCTGGGTAAAATTATTATTCAGCATGGGATTAGCTTCCATTGGACACCAGCTTAATGAATGGATAATGACGGACAATAATGATGGACACCAGCTTAATATAGTTGAGAAATGTGTACATTTACATTGTACACTGTATGTTGAGTAACTTCCTCCTACTTAATTCTGACAAGATAGAAATATGTCTAGTCAGCGCACAGGCAGCTAGATGTAAGCTTTCTGATTATGTAGTAACTGTGGATGGTCTTTCAGTTACATCATGTGAAGCAGTAGATACTTTGTTGTAATTAATTGACTCCAGTCTCTCATTTGTAGCTCATATAAATAATATGTCTAGGACAGTAAATTCATCACAGTAATACAGCTAAATAAATTAATGTCACTACAAGCAGAAAAACTAGTCCCTGCTTTTGTTACTGTTAGATTAGACTATTGTAACACATTGCTGTCTGGATGCTCCTGTAGGTACATAAACGAGCTCCAGTTAGTACAAGAATGCAGCACCCGTTGTCCTTACTAGAACCAAAAGATTTGATCACATCACCCCTCCACACTGCACTGGCTCCTAGTAAAATTTCAAGTTGATTATAAAATACTACTAATGATCTATAAAGCACTGAATGGTCTTGCACCTCAACTTGCCTGCTTTGATCAGTTATGAAACAGCCTTCCAGTTAGTATTCAGAACTCAAACCAGGTCACAACCTTTTAAGTCTAGACTGAAAACCTATTTGTTTAGTCAAGCCTTCAGTTAATTTAGCTCTCATCTTAGGCAAATATGCAGATCTGGAGGGTTCCTGACTATAAATAATTTCTGTAAACTGGGATGTTTGGATGCTGTCTGGCTCAGCTAGTCCTGTCAGAGTCCCTACTTGCACTTTGTATACAATGTACTTCCTTTTAAACCACTACAGGACAAGAGCATACCTAATAATCAGTGTTCTCTCTCTCTCTCTCTCTCTCTCTCTCTCTCTCTCTCTCTCTCTCTCTCTCTCTCTCTCTCTCTGCCTGATCCATCTTGATGATTTACAATATTCTTCTGCACTCTACTTCTGGAATCTGACTACTCTCATGATTTCTTCCTCATGTTTTCTCAGGGAGTTTTTGCTTGTTCCTGTGTTGCCTGTGTTGGGTGGTGGGGTTATTCTGGCAGATGGGGGCATGGTCTAGCTAGAGTGGGAGTATGGGGAGTGATGGATTTAACAAGCACTTTAGTGAGCTGACCTGTGTATTCATGTGTATGTCAAGCCTGAGAAAAAGAGACAAATTAAGCTGTGGGAAAGCAAAGCCCCTGTTTTTTTCATATGCAGTCTCGACCTGGAGTCTGTTGAGTGGCCTTGTGAAGGCTGATTTAAGATTGCAAACCTAGACTAGATCTACTGTTCCAGGCCTTCTGTAATGAAGAAAACTCAGGGAAATAGTGAGGATCCATGTGCAGGATCACAATTTCCAAACAGCTTAGTCATTAGAATAACATCCAAAGGGTAATTTGAAGGCAAGTTTGTTGTCACTGCCAGAGATAGGTACAAAGAATATAAAATTATAAACTAGATAAGGTTAATCCAAAAATGATCAGAAAACTAGGCAAGATCATTCAGTGAAAAGACAGTCAAGAACAAAGTGTCAGAACTTGCTCAAGCATAAACTGTATTCACGTCCATATTACGGGTCCACGTGGTTTATATATAATACAGACAGGAAATTGAAAGAAGAAAAATGAGTAAGAGTCTCTGGAACTCAGGGAAGGTTTCCCTCTGGTGGTATGGTTTGAATTGTCTGTAACTGATGTGACAGGTATTCTCCTATTCTGTTTTTTATTCTCTTCTTTTCTATTTGTCATGTCATTGTGGGTTTGCTCTGGGTCCTCTAGTTTCTTTGTAAGAAACTCTAGTTTCTTTGTAAGAAACTAGAGTTTCTTTGTAAGAAACTAGAGTTTCTTTGTAAGAAACTAGAGTTTCTTTGTAACTCCCAAAGTTTGTGGGCTCAATGGTTAAGTCTCTGGGTTACTCTGGGCTCAGAAGGTCAGGGGTTCAAACCCCAGCACTGTCAAGCTGCCATTGTTGAGCAAGGGGTGCTGAATTAGCCTGCACTCTGACCTAACATATACTATAATGTACATGTGACAAATGCCATTATGTGGATTGTGTACTCTAAATTGAACAAGTGAATGTGTTGCCAGGATGTATCACCATCTCATGTTGCTGGTTTAGGGATAGGCCCCAGATTCACTGTGACTTATCTGACTAGGATAAAGCAGTTACTGAACATGAAGGTTTATCTACTGGTGACAGCTGCAAAATATAACAAAGGGTTTAGATGATGTGTGACGTATTCATGCTAATGTATGTATTTGTGAAACGCTGATCATAGATTACCAGAATTATTATATTTTTACATCTCTGAGCAGTAAGGAATGACATGAATGCAACTGTTAACCAAATTGTTAGTCCCATTTGTTACCATCACTCGGACTGTTCAGTAATCATAAACAGGGGAAGTATGTCTCATGAAGAGACCTGGTTTTATACTACCATGTATGATTGAGAACATAACATGCAAACACTAATGAGAATCTTAGACTGATGTAAACTGATTGATAACACATTGATTGCATGGTTACTCACCATTGGTTTTCTGTAATGCTCTTGACCTAAGGCCTGCAGGTAAAAAAAAAAAAATCATTAAATGAAATCATTAAACACACATGTATCAGGAGTCACAAGTTCAAGTTCAGTAACATGTTAAGCCCACAATCATTTATCATTATATATATATATATATATATATATATATATATATATATATATATATATACATATATATATATATAGAGAGAGAGAGAGAGAGAGAGAGAGAGTATCTCACAAAAGTGAGTACACCCCTCACATTTTTGTAAATATTTGATGATATCTTTTCATGTGACAACACTGAAGAAATGACACTTTGCTACAGTGTAGTGAGTGTACAGCTTGTGTAACAGTGTAAATTTGCTGTCCCCTCAAAATAACTCAGCACACAGCCGTTAATGTCTAAACCGCTGGCAACAAAAGTGAGTACACCCCTAAGTACACCCCTCTGATTCTTGAGGAGACCTGAGGACCTCGGGACCTGAGGGGCTGTGAAGACATTTTGCTCAGAGGGCCAGGACCGCCGGGGAGGGTCTGTTTTCTGGCGCTCCGGGAGTAGCACCCTTGAGTGGGGCTCTGTCATGATTTCCCCTCACACTAGCGCTGTAGCATGCAGCAAACTTCAAAGCATGAGCACACGCTTCCGGATTTCAGTGACATTGACTTTGTTTACTTTTGACACATATGTTTTGTTATGGTTATGTCCTTGTCCTTGTATTGTCATTGGTTGTTTCCCTTAAGTGTCTCATTGTATTCAGCTGTTTTGTGTTTCAACCCGATTACATTTGTTATTTAAACCCCTCATGTGTCCATGTTCGGGGCAAAGTATTGTTTGCGTTTCCATAACGTACCAAGCCTCCGATCCTTGTTCTTTTGCTTCATGGTTTTGATCCTGTTCTCATCCTCATTTCACGATTCGTGTCTTAGCCTAGTTTATCTTGTTTGCCGATCACCTGACCCATTACCTGTTAAGCTCTTATCTGCACTTGCGTCCATTTAAACCTCCATTATGTTACACTAAACTTTTGCATCTTTTACCATCTAATATTGCATCTGGTTAGCATCTAGCCACAAGTGCAAAACAGCAAGTAGCATTATGTGTAATGTGACATATGCAAATGGCATGGTATAAACAGTGTAAGTGAAACAAGAGGGGAGAAGAAAAAGAAGCAGAGGAAAAAAGAGACATGAGACATATGACTATGGTCAGTATATGACTAAAAGTATGAAAACACCTGCCCATCAGACCCATGTGTGCTTGTTGAACCTCCCATTCCAAAACCATGGGCACTAATATGGAGTTGGTCCTCATTTTCTAATCTTTGTATTGGTATGTGGCTGCAGGAATTTGTCTCCATTCAGTTACAAAAAATTAGTCAGGCACTGATGTTGGGCGAGAAGGAATGAGGTACATTCTAATTCCCAAAGGTGTACAGTGGAGTTGAGATCAGTGCTCTGTGCAGGCCACTTGCTTTTACAAGAACCTTGCCTAAACATGACTTTATGGACCTCATGTTGTGCACAAAGGCATTATAAACAGGTTTGGGCTAGGCCCCTTAGTTCCAGTGAATGAAAATCTTAATGTTATGGCATACCAAGACATTCTAAAAAATAAAAAATAAAAAATAAATAAAAATAAAAAAAGGGGGGTTTCCAATTTTATCCCAGCCATTTTGGGAAATCACACATAAGGGTGTGATGGCCATACAGTGTGCCCTGAACTATAATATGTTTCCTTTTTGCATGCATATCAACCAGAAGTGAAGTTTTGAAGTCTTGTTTCTGCAAAAAAGTGAAAAGAGAGAAAATTGCATTTGCACCACTCAACAGATCACCGTAAGCGCCTACATTGGTGGGAAAATAACAGCTGCTTTATTCAGTCAGTTATGTTCTACTGAATAAATTTCTTGCTTTTATTTCTTTTTAATAGATCATTTAAAATGTTAAAACTTTGCTCCGCTGTCAACTGTACGGATAGTGTAAGTGCTCTTTTCTCTGTTGATGTTTATGTGAACATGCAGGTGCATTGCAGACGTTTAGATAGGCAGTATCTGATCACAAACTGAATTCATTAGGCTCAAGACCATTTTGCTGTCATGAAACTCACAACAATCAATAAAATTGTGAAAAAAACACAAATAGCAAGCAAGGTTTAACCACCACAGTTATTACTTGACAACTGTAGCTAAATGTATAACTAAATAGTTCGTAAAATATAAATTTCCTGACTGTTTTACTCTTTAATTAAAAAGTTTATAAGTTGCTTGAATACAGATCAATGCGCAAGACATGTTTTGACGTGCAAGAAATGTTTTAGCAAATATTTGCAGTTGTTTTGTGCTTCCAGATAAGAATATTCAGAGCATCTGTATCAGTAGTATTTAGAGCGTCAAGTCAAACATTTTTATTGAAAAAAGCAGTTTAAAAAAAGAAAACGTATGCTGACAATGATCCTTATTGTGAGTTTGTAAGAACAACCTTGGTTAAGAAGAATATTGTGTTTTCCAGATGAAATAATGGAGGATTATATAATTCCTCTATTATTATGTCTGAACTCTTTATTTGATTTGTCAAATCCTTCTATACCTCAACATCGTTCAGGGCCTGGATGTGAACACCACACTTTTTGCCCTGCTCCACAAGTTCTACATCGAATGGGTCCATGAGGATAACCCTCTTCAGGGTCAGCGTCTTCCGTCTCTCTACATTATCTAGAAGCAGCTTGGCCTTTTCTGGTTTATCACAGATCACTGTAGATATTTCTGCTACAATAATGACAAACAAAAGAAGAATATTTAAGCTCTTGCTACATGTAGGAGTATATCAAAGCATCTTTATTAGAAAATAATATTTACCATTAGAAAATAATATTTACCCATTATCATCAGCTACAAACATGTATACAAAAAAAGATTATTATTGACTTAATTATTTAATTATCAATCAAGTTATTACTTCTAAACTTGCTTAACAATGAAGCTTTTCTGATGAGTATATTCCTGTTTCTATTATTAGAGGGCAATTTCATTATTTAAGCAATAACAGACATAACAATAATAGCCAGTCTTACCAGTGTTGATTATGTATTGAACTGCATCAGTACCCAGTGTGTCATAAAGTGGTACCACCACCATGGAGTATGTGTAACAAGCCAGCTCTGAGATTATCCACTAACAACACAAGGAAAGTGATAAAGAGAGAGAGAGAGAGAGAGAGAGAGAGAGAGAGAGAGAGAGAGAGAGAGAGAGGAATGGGCATAGGTTCAATAAATGTGCTTAACAAATGCAGAAAACACTGTAAAACTGTGTTGTTCTCTTGTTGCCCTTTGACCTCTCACCTCTGGCCTATTCTGGGCAAATACTCCAATAAACTGCTTGGAATTGGTCTGGCATCCCTGAGACAGTAAGCCTGAGCCCAGGTGCTCTGCCCGAGTCGTAACCTGTGCAAGTGACACAAATAAAAGTCAGTAACAAAAGAATTGCAAGTAATACCAAATCTATAATTGTCAGTAGAGCACACTGAAAGTGTGGTGGTTCCCATGAAATCCCATGAAAACCCTTAACCTTCAATTGTTTAGTTATCTGTATGTTTTGACTGTATTATGGCTCATGTATGTTGCATTAGATAAATGTATCTGTCAAATAAACTAAAATAAACATAACACATGCATGGACACCACTGCTATCAGAAAATGTGAAAATCCCTTAAATTACATAAGTAATAATAAGTAGTATGTAATCAGTAATAGAGAGAGGAATGGTAGGTCAAAAGGGTCAATCAAACGTATCGTGATAGGTGTATGTTAAAGCTCATCATCAAACAAACTTATCAAGGTTAAAGATGAATAATGATAGGTCTGTTCCTACACATAAATAACTCTGTTGTGCTAACATACACATAGACATAATTATGATTAAATAATAAGGTCAGCAAGAATATTATATCTAGGTTAATAATTAATAATTATAGTACAGTTTCCACATACACATGTACATTAAACCCAGTACGATTACCATACACATACAAGTTTTCCACCCAAAAATATGACCCGACTGCCATAAATTTGTGAACTGCAATAAACAATGAAGAAGAAGAACATCACTCCCACCCTCCCCATTTTTCCTCTTCAAATATTTTACTTCTCTGTATGTAGAATACTGTTGATTCTTTGGGTGATATTTACTATACAACATTTATTTACATTCTACACAGTATCCCAACTTTTTTGGAATTGGGGTTATACGCGAAAGACTGATCTCCAGTTATCTGAAGCATTTGGTTGCAGTTACTGTATTGCTGCTAAAGGTGGCACAACCAGATTTTAAGATTAAAGGGGCAAAGTTTTTCACATGTCGCTGCACCAAGTCGCTCCAAATTTGCATAAAGTTAAACTTTTCTCAACTTTCAAAGTTGCTGGACACGCCCACATCTAGTCACCAATGGTTGCTGGTGCTCATGTGGCTGGAAATCTCCAGCTCTCACTGGAAATGAATGGTCTCCAGTTGCTTTGTTACTGCGAGTTGCTGTATGTGTGAATGCACCTTGAGTTGGGATAATAAAGGGTTACATAAATGGAGAGGCACGGCTGATAGGCTGCTACGCGGCGTCGAGGGAGCCAGTCAGCATGCGGTCAGAGTTTCATGGCTGAACTAGGCATTTATGTGTGAGTATTTTTGCACATATCACACACTGTTATTGGGGAATTTCTCTACTACTGCTGTATGTAAAGCCCAAAGTAATATATAGTTTTCCTCATATCTGCACATTTTTGATGGTCTTTCTGCTTGATGCTTTCACACACCAAGATATAGAATACTCTGTGTAGGGGAAATGGATCTGCTTATACAGGTAGCACCAAAAATGTACCAACAATGTAGATACTGCACTGTAAATGTAAAAATTTCTAATTTTGAATTTAATTAAAAGGTAAAGATTAAATAAGTTAAAATTTGAAAGAATAAATTTAGCCTAGGCTAACCTAAGTGGGTTGCTGCAGCCCTGATTTTAGCTGTACCTTTTCCACACTCACCTCTCGATAAGAAAGCCATTTGTATGGTTGATTGGGGAGACGAGAACCTAAGCACGGTCCATTACCTGAGGAGACAACAGGACACACCTGAGTTATGTCAAACAAATTACTAAATCAAATTACCAACAGTTCTACTTGATAGTATGGCATGTTTGCATCTCTTAATCTTTATCAGGGTATCTGCAGGTTTCAGCACTTGAAATTTAATACTTTTTAATACCATATTCAAGACATTTCCAAAATATTTTAAGACCCACACGTCACTTCAATCATGCTACACGATACAGCAGCTATAATGGATTGTGTTCATGCACATACATCCATTTCTGTGTTTAAGTAAACTGTAGCAGGGTAAACTTCTATAAAGGTGTATGGGAGACCAGAGCAAATATCCTTTTGCATTACCATTTGCTCCAACAGTGAAAGAAAAAATAATCCAGTATTTCCTTTCCATGACTTTCCAAGAGAGGAAAAAATATAGAGAGGTGGATTACGGCAGTCAGAAGAGAAAATGATGTCAAATTTACCATCACTCCCTCAGCAGCTATATTAGCAGGTCTACATGCACAGTCTGCCAGTGAAGTAAAAAAAAAAAAAGGATTTGTAACTATTGGTGCTGAGGGAGAGTACACTTGCAATCCAAAGCAGTGTCGAAATTAATTCCATATTCTCAAAGTCATTTTAACTATTATATATTTTTTGTATAAGCAGACAGAGGGGTTTTAATAGGGGAATTTACCAAGGCAATAAGAGATGCCAGTCTTGAAAATATAGCTTCGCATCTAACCAAGCCAGGGATACCGAATGGGAACAATACTGTAGCCAATACTGTATAATCCTAAAATTGGCTGCCCAATAATAAAATCTAAAATTGGGCCAAGCCATGTCCCCCAATTCTTTGGGATTTTTGTAGAAGCTGTCTTCATAGTCTCAGGGTTCTTTTTTTTTTACTCCAGATAACTTCCAGAATGAGAGAGTCAAGTTTATGAAAAAACAGTCTGGGGTAAAAATATGTGTTTGTCACAGAGTCATGTCAGCTTCGGATTCTGCGCCCAACTTCTTGAAGCACACATTCAAATAAGAAGGGAAATTGGGAAGAATACTCTTCTTTAATAGAATTCTGTGAACTGGAATTTAACACCATTTAAAAAATTTCTGTCCCATTCACTGACTATTAATGACATTTAATTTATCGGAGTTCAAATTGGTATCACTATAAATTACTTGAAATATATAACAGAAAAATATTGCTTATAATATAAAATGTGCTTTCAAACATACCTTGTTCTCCTTTAAGTGATTTACTGTACTTACCACTGATCTACAGAATTCTAAAATCAAAAGAGTCTAAATATTGTACACACCAGTTATTTGCAGTCCCCTCTGGAACGCCTCATATAAGGTTTTGGTATCTTCATAGTAGCGTGTGAACAGGTTGGGATTGTCAACCAACATTGATTTATGGCCACCTCCCTGAAACAGAAACAAAGTTGTACAAAATGCATTTTTTAAATGACCTTTTGTTAATACATAATGACTGAAACACATTTTGGACATTATACACCCAAAAATACATTTCAATTCAATTGTATTTGTATAGCACTTTCAACAATGGACCTTGTCACAAAGCAGCTTTACAGAAATAAATACATACAGGATATAAAATTTAAATGGATGAATTTGTCCCTAATGAGCAAGCCAGAGAGAACAGTGGCAAGGCAAATCTGCCTGAGATGATATGAGGAAGCAGACTCAAAAGGGAACCCATCCTCATCTGGGTGACAATGGATAGTGCCTAGTGGATTAATCCCTTCTATAACTGCACTACATGGTCAAATAGTGCAATTGTGTAACCTGGAAATTCATCACAGTTTTCACATGAAGTTTGTTGAACTTATCCACTGCTCACTGATGTAGACCTGAGTGCAAAATGGCGTAAGCCCTACATGGAATGCCGGTTTGTTGTGCCTGCCGGTGACTAGCAACCAACTTCCTGTTTACACTTGTATGTACATGTCCAGTTTAAAACGCTGTTTTAAAACAAAAGCACACTAGTGTAAACAGGGTCTTGGGGAAGCTTTGCCTGTGAAGACTGCATTTGTTGTTAAAAATGATAAACCTGAAAACATGAAGACCAGACAGCTGTCTATGGGAGAAAAGCAACCCACAACTGAGAAAAGAGGGAAAATTGATCAGAGCCATTGCACAAGCATTGGGAATAGTCAATACAACGGAATGTCCTGAAAAATAAAATTACCACTAGTGTACTAAAGCAGACATCAAACAGGTCAGCCAGGGAAAACAAGAGCTGTTGATGACAGTAACATTGTGAGAGCTGTGAAGAAAAATCCAAACCACTCATCAGCAGTAAGAACCGGAAGGCCAGATTGGAATTCATGAAGAAATATACAGATGAGCCACAAAGGATCTGGAACCAAGATTAACCTCTACAAAAGTGATGGAAACACCAAAGCGTGGAGAAAGAAAGAATGTGCTCATAATCCAAAAATACGAGCTCATTGGTCAAGCGTGGTGGAGGTAGTGTCATGGCTTGGATTTGCATGCTTCTGGAATGGGCTCCCTAATCTTTATTGATGATGTATGTACTCATGTACTCATGATGGTAGCAGTAGAATGAATTCAGAAGTCTACAAAAATATTTTGTCTGCCAATTTACAGAGTGTGGAGGTGTTGGCGTGTGAGAGCGCCAGTTTGTGAATGGAGGGCAGAGCCAGAGAAGGTGAGTGGTAAGGAATTGCACACCTGTGGGGAATTCTCTTAATGATTGTTCTGTGTTGCAGTTAGATGAGGCAAGGATAAGAAGGAGAGAGACACGTGCCTTGAGCGAGAGAGAGAAACACCAGCACAGAGCTGTGTGTGTGTGTGTGTGTGTGTAAAAGAGAACGCTAGAAAATCTCTGACTCACTTTGATGCACTTTAGTGTCCAATTCACATTGTTCCCTAACCTCAGAGCAAAGGAGGAAATCATCTATATAATTTATGAGAGTGCTGCCACCTGTTGGCTGAAATGATTCCAAGTTTCTCTGTAGCTCATGAGAGAAAAAAGTTAGAGAATTACAGAAACCCTGTATAACACACCACTGATTGTGTTTGTTCTTAAATGTAAACGCAAACCAATATTGGCTGTCCTTGTGCACAGGAATACTGAAAATGCATTTGCCAAATAGATTACAGAGAAAAAGATGGAGTTAGGGGGCATTTTTAACAAAATATTAGAGGGATTTGGAACAATTTGAGGAGATGGATGTTCAGGAGAATTTACTCCCCTTAAGTCTTTTACAGGACACCAGGAAAGGTTGGATTTTTGAACCGCAAGAAGTGAGCTGTTCACTGCACTAGTTTCACAGGAGCAATTGCACCCTTGTCAATTAAAGAAGTGATAAAGCCATCCAATCTCTGCTCTACATCTGAAGAAAGAGATTATTGGGCTCTGAAAGGTCGGAAGGATTAGCATGGTTAGCATTTTTCGTACAACCAAACTCATACTGTGATGTAGCACATAAAAACTCAGGTTACATCCTTAAGCAAAAATGCTCAATTCTCCAGCTGTGATCCTTGGAGAATTTTTGGCCAATCTAACCGTCCTCTTCACAGTGCGTTGAGACGATATAGACTCAAGTCCTCTTCCAGGTTGATTCATAACATTTCCAGTTGACTGGAACTTCTTAATTATTGCCCTGATGGTCGAAATGGGCGTTTCCACTGCTTTTGCTGTATTCTTATAGACACATCCCATTTTGTGAAGATCAGCAACTTTTTTTCCGCACATCACAGCTATATTCCTCGGTCTTACCCATTGTAATGAATGATTAAGGGAGTCTGGCCTATGTGTTACCTCATATTTATACCCCTGTGAAACAGGAAGTCATGGTTGAACAATTGCCTGTTCCCAGTCACCCAGGTATACTAGGTGCACCCAGGAGTTTTTCCTCCTTGTCAAGGTAGGTGGCCTCATTGTTATTGGAGATGAGGCCCATAACCACTGTGTCATCAGAAAACTTGACTATAGAAGTGGAGCTGTGAGAGGACACAGTCATGTGTGTAGAGAGAATAGAGCAGGGGGCTCAAGATACAACCTTGTGGGGCTCTGGTGCTCAGGGTGATGGTGTTGGAGGTATCTGGCCAACTCTCACTACCTGGGGTCTGCCTGTGAGAAAGTCCAGGACCCAGTCACAGAGGGGATAATCAAGGCTGAGGTCACTGAGCTTGGAGGCCAGCATGTGTTGGGACTATGGTATTGAAGAGTGAGCTGTAGTCTATAAACAACAGCCTCACATAGTTCCCTTTGT
Source organism: Ictalurus punctatus (assembly GCF_001660625.3). NCBI lineage: Eukaryota > Metazoa > Chordata > Actinopteri > Siluriformes > Ictaluridae > Ictalurus > Ictalurus punctatus. The sequence goes on from NC_030433.2 coordinate 206,761, forward strand.
TGTCCGTGTGGGTGAGAGTGGTGTGAAGGATGTGAGAAATCACATCCTCAGTAGGTAGGCCTAATTGGAGCACTAGGCAAACTGGAGTGGTCTATCGTATCAGGGATGGAGGAGCAGATGGAGTTTTTGAAAAGCCTCACAAAAACCTTAATGATAAGCAATGTTAAGACTACAAGCTTTTTTTCTTTTTGCATAGGAATAACAACAGATTTTTTTGAAGCAGGTGGGAGACTCATTGAAGATGGAAGTGAACAAACCAGCTAGCTGATCAGCACAAGATCTCAGTACATGGCCGGAAATGCCTTCAGGGTCGGCCGCTTTTCTGATGTTCACACATTTCAGAGCCCTTCACACCGTGTCCTCTGAGGGGTGAACATGCACTTATCGCTAACAGAGCTGCTTCTAATGCACTAGTTAATGATTAATGAGTCTTTATTAAACACGTATACATTAGAGCACAGTTCAATTCTTTTCTTCGCATACCCCAGCATGTTAGGAAGTTGGGTCAGAGTGCAGGGTCAGCCATGATACAGCACCCCTGGAGCAGAGAGGGTTAAGGGCCTTGCTCAAGGGCCCAACAGTGGCAGCTTGGCAGTGCTGGGGCTTGAACCCCCAACCTTCTGATCAGTAACCCAGAGCCTTAACCGCTAAGCCACCACTGCCCAGTGCTTTTTAACTTTAGTGGCGTTTTACACTGTTTCTCATTCACCCATTCACATACACACTCACATGCAAAGGCTAGCCTGCCATCGGGAACAACTTGGGGTTCAGTGTCTTGCTCAAGGACACTTCGGCATGTGGGCCGTGAACTGGACCGCCAACCCTACAATTACTGGACAATCCGCTCTACCACCTGAGCCTAAGAGCCAGCTCTCACCGTGGCATTAGATTTGTGTCCGAAGGCACTGTCATTGAGCTAGAAATGAGACTCCACCTGTTCCCCATACCAGAGTTTAGTGGCTTTCACTGTGCATTGGAGAATGTAGCACGCCGCTTTGTACTCACTCATATCCCCCAACATGAGCCCTGCATTGTACGTGGCTATGCACGCATTCACCGCAGCTCGGATACTTTTTACCACCCATGGTTACTGGTTTGAAACAGCTTTACCAGTGTCAAGATGTTTGTGTCACACATGGTCATGTGGTGTTTTATGTAAATTTATGGTTTGAATTTACATTGGGTGGCTGTGGCTCAGGTGGTAGAGCGGGTTGTCCACTAATCGTAGGATGGGACTTAAATTATTAGAACACTACAGACTGGTGTATGTAGAATGATAGGTAATTTGATCTGCAATTTTCTCAAGGGAGGAGGGAGAAACACTGACATGGCTAATCCAACTGGAAATAAAAGTAGGAAACCCCAGGACATTGTGGGTTTACCTAAGTCCCTATTTAAATTAAGCCTGTACGAATAGGGTTTTATAATCAAGTATAAATACCTCAACTTCTTCAGACTGGTGGCGAAGGTCACATGGGGGCATGAGGGCACGCGGGCGTGTTGCCAGCCAGTAGGCCAACATGGCAGTCAGAGCACCAAGCCCAAACAGTGCAGCAGTGGGCGTTGAACAGATCAGATGAAACAGCTTTTCCAATTTAGCTAGCCACAGGCTAATCACCAGCTCCTGCACCTGCATCCTCTCAATCAGCGTAGTGCTCAGCTCTGAGAGGAGAGGGAAAGAAAGAGAAGCAAAAAAAACATTGAAATAGGCCTACAGGACCTAGACATACATTTCATTCTGGATGTCTTAACCTAGCACAATTATGCTATGTGGAATGGAGAGCAGATCACAAGTGGACAGTGAAAATACAGGTCAGAATGGAAAGAGCAATGTGACTGATACATCCCAGACAATAAAAGGTTAGCAGTTTTCCTGAGGAATCATGCTAGTTTTGAACTGACTAGCCACACTGATGATGCATGTAATGGGTTGATTTTTATTGTCCTTGGCTTGATCTCACTACAGACTGGACTTCTTACTAGTTAAGCTACTTTCATCTAGCCTCCACTGTTGTCTTAGTTCCAAACAGTGGTGGCAGGTGGACTCTGGAACTGCCAGTCTCAGTCAGAAAGCTGACTTCATCTGTGAGACCTGGATCACTCCAGAACATTACTATGTATACTTTATTTTGACCCTTCCTTTTCTTACACCACATGTGCAGCAGTCCCTTCCTCTTTCTTTAACACTTTCCTTAAGTTCTACAGAAGTGACCCTGCAGATTATATAGTCTAGCAAACCACCTGTTCACTGGAATCCCTCCCTTCCAGAATTCTCCAGACCATCTCACAAGGCTTCGTACCCTTCATCTCTTTCATCATAAATGATTCCATAACTTCTCTCCATGTACTGAATGCCTTCAAGACAGCAAGGGTAATTCCAGTCCTGAAGAACCCCCTCTAGATACGTCAGACATCTGGTATAACTATTCTTCCTAAGATTCTTGAACATGCTGTGCAGTTTTCTCTCTACCTTACTGTCAGTCACAAGATTCTCCTATCTATCCTATTGAGCCCCCTCCCCACAAAACCCCCCAAAAAACCCAGAAAAGGCTTCTCCATGGTCAGAGGAACACCTTTCTCAGGAAGGTGGAGAACTTTGGCAATAGTGGCTCCTGATAGGGAAGAGCTGGGACTGAAGGTAAGTCTAAAAAGTGCAGCCCAATTGACCCCAGTACCCTGTGGGGACCACCGATCATCATCCCAGAGAGCACAGGTTGCCAGGTTGCAGGAGGCAGAATTTTCTGATGTGTTTTTGCCTCTACTCAGTAGCACTGACTCCATAGAATACCACATAGAGACTCTCCAGGTATGGTTGTATGCAGCGGCCCATACTGGCTCCATGAACACAAGAAAAATGTGGTTCAGGATAAACTCAAGGGTATGCACGACATGGGAGTCCCACAGTGAGACAGTGGTGGTCTTGATGCCCAAGTAATCAGAATAACAAAGTAATGGCTAATGATTATTTTACTAAATCACACTGTACATATTCTAATAACAATGCAGAAAAAGCATACACTTACCCATGATAAAGGAAAAAGCACACAGGTGATAAATGTCCTCACTCAGAATCAGCTCAGACATGCCATAAAAAGCAGAAGTTGGTTTTAAAAAACAAAGCACCTAAAAGTGCAAACTCAACAGGTCTCGAGAAGTCTGAGGCAAAAATAAGCAGATTGGAAAGAATCTAAAAAAACCCAGAGAGGACATCACCCAGACACCAGATGGAATGGCACATTAGGCAAACCAGGGGTGTTTCAACTGTATAAAAAGGGAGCCCCGTTTCAGGGGACTTTCAGATAACTCTGGGACGCCCCTCTGTGCAAATCTCATGTGGTGAGCAGAAATAAACCCTTGCTATTTCCTACTCAGGCCCACTGTGTTTTTGTCATCCTCAAACTGATGTAAGTACTTGATGATATAACTTAGCTGTGTTTTTGGAAAATTAGAGACAACAATGCTCCATCAGTTACGCATGGCAAGCTTTTATTTGACACTGGATTTAACTAAGGGATATTGGCAGATTCCCAGTATCTCATGAAAAAACATCCTTATCCACTCCATTTGGGTTACACCAGTTTGTCACCCCAGCACCATTTAAATGACACATGGACAGAATCCTCGGCCAGCACAATGCACATGCCACTGTGTACTTTGAGGACATTATCATTTATAGTAATAATTGGCAGCAGCATTTGCAACACCTGAGAGTTGTTCTGAGATCCTTGAGATGGGTGGGACTCACAATGAACTCAAAGAAGTGTGCATCTTGGTGGGTGGAAGTGCAATATCTGGGGTTCCACTTGGGTCATGGACAGGTTTTGATAAGATAGCAGTGACTGCGGCCTGCCCAAGTCCCAAGACCTTAAAGGGGGTGAAGCGGTTCCTGAGGCTGGCTGGCTGCTATAGATGGTTTGTATCTAATTTTTTGGACATTACCAGCCCACTGACTGACTTCACTAAAAGGGGGCATCACATCCATTCCACTGGATGGAGCCATGCAAGCGGGCTTTCTGCCAGGTAAAAGAAGTTTTGTGCGGGAGCCTGCTGTTACATTCACCTGACTTTTCTCTCCTTTTTGTTCTGCAGACTGACACATTGGACAGAGGGCTGGGGGCTGTTTTGTGCCAGATGGTGGAGAGAAAGGAGAGGCCCATGCTGTACATCAGCCAGAAGCTGATAGTGATAGAGAGTGGGCTGTCATCACTTTCAGGGGGAGGGGCTAAAGGCTGGATGGCTCCCCGGCCTGAGTTGGGTGGTGAGGGTATGTGGCAGCAGAGGCGTGTTTGGTTCTGTGGACGGAGGGGAGGTAGTTTAAACCAGCAGGTAGCACGTGATAATTCTCACCTGCATGTAATTAGTGAAAGTTGATTTGTTTGTGTCTCTTTGTGCTTTCATTTGCCTCCCGTAGAAGCCAGAGTGAGATTGAGACAGAGGCCAACCAGCACAGAGATATGTGTGTTTATAATTAAAAATGCTGAAAAGCAAAAGTAAAGTTGCAAATAAAGCTATTTTGAGTGACTCCAAGAATGCCTCCCACTTCCTCATTCTCTAACCACGATAAGTGTCACAACAAGCTTTACTAAATAGTGGGTTCGCTAGCTGTGTGAATACTTTCTTTTTGCCCTGTGATCTTTATTTCTGATCATTTGCATGAGAGTAAAAATACCCCTTGGAATCTCAGCACAGATACACGTGTAACACTATAGAAAAACAGCATATCATACAGATCATCAAATGTTGACAACGAAACAGCAGTCAAAGATAGCAATACCTGAAAACTTTTGTAAGCAACCATATGCAAAGCAAACATACTGTATGTGAAATCATTGCTTAATTGTTTAACAAGGCCTGTCAGGTTGAGCCTGTTTTTTACATGGTAAGATTAATGAAAAGGCAGTATCTATGTGTAGGATATTGATTTAGTATTTAGATATATAGATCCATCTGAATCTTCAAATTTTCTTTCTTTTTTTTTGTGCTATTTATTTATTGTACATTATTTAAAATTAGTTATTGCAATTGAAAAAAAAACTAATCAGTCAATTATGAAAAAAAGACTAGTCAGTTCTAAAAATATGACTTTGTTGCAGTTCTACCTCTGACCCACCCACTCTCTCCATCTGCAATGTGTCATCAGCAATTAGGCTGTTCTACCTTGGTGATTATTGCCTACTAGATGAGACTGCCGAGTCATATGAGTAAATTTTTGTTGTAGTCTAGTGTCTATTCTCTTGGTCACAACATGCAGATTTATACATTCTATAGGAATATACTAACATTAATTGTTTTGCGCATACAGATCTGTACTCTTACAACAGTCTCTTTCAAATAGTAAAATTCAGCTTCTAAGCAAACGTCTTCAGTATTACTGCAACATTTTTTTTTTCATAATTACATGCTAACAAATGAAAGCACACACTGTTCCATTAACCACTGTAGAAACCTGCATCAAGATGCAAACAATTACATTTATGATTTAAACAGCAATTACTTACAGAACTGGAGACAGATGGAGTGTACGCATGTGTGTCTTGCATTTAGCAAACCTATGACAACCTGCTATCTTTGAAAGATTAAAGCTGATAAGGAGTGCTGAGTGGCGGAAAGAGGGATAACACCAAACGCAAAATTAACCCAGCCTTGCTGGCCACCGTATCACACCACACTCAGCAGATACGGTTCTCATCCCCCTCCCCCTCTATAATCTGTTCTGCTCTCTCTATCCTTGGCTATATGATATACTGGTCTTACCTTACAAAGCACATCAAGATTGCACTTTCATTAACATACTCAGATATCAGATATGTAAACAAACAGAACAATAGTGGAACAACATTTGAAGTAAGGGCAATTTATCACTCCACCCTAGACTTACTAGAAATTATTTGATGAGTCATTAATTTGTTAATTTGTAAACCATTGGCTTGAAACTGTTAAAACAGTTCCTAGAATGTTCACAAATATAGAAAACTTTCCCATAGAATTTTTTTTTTTTTCATGCCACATAAACCCTTACAAGATTCACATGCTTGTTTACAGTTCTAGAATACTGATCAATTTTACCAGGTTTCTTTGAATGAGTCTACAAGCAATTGTGGTGGGACCATGAGCAATCAAGCACTGGGCATGGTGACTTTGTGCAGATTCTGCCCTCTGCAGAATACAGATACTTTAACACTTAGGGTGGGTTGCACCAATAAGGATTAAATTAAGCACAGTTTAGAGCTAATCTAGGATTTATTGATCTGGGTTTTATTTAAAATCTAGTTGTGTTGCAACTTAATTTTAAACACAGATTAACAAATCAGGGATTAGAATTCTAACCTGCGATTAAAACCTCCATCTATGATTAATTTTCTCCAGCATGATGGATTCGCCATTGACAACATTGCAGCAGTGCACGTGGATTTCATAAACGTGGAAATATATGAATTCTCCAGTGTAACTAAACAGCAACAATGTAACTCTTTCACTTCCACTTGCGTGACTACAAAGGGATCATGAACTTTAAACTTTGAATGAAAAAAAAATTCGACTGCCATTATTAACCGCTCATACACATAAGCGATACAGGCTGAGAAAATGAAAAAAATAAAATACAAAAATTTAAAATCTGAGTTTTAAGTGATGGAGCAACAAGATTATAGTTAATCCAGGTTTACTGTGAAATTAAATCCAGGATTAAAGTGATGGTTAAATGTAAGCCTGCTTATTTCAAATAAGGTTTAAAGTTTGGTGCAACAGAAATATTAGATATACCTTGATTTAATCTAGATTAAAGCTTAATCCTTATTTTTGTGTCTAAACAATTCAAACTAAAGTACAATACCCTGCCAGATAAATTACAGGGTTTCAACCACTTAATTATTAAGGATGGGTCAAGTTCTCTGTCTCTAGTTCTACCTGGCTTGTTGCATAATTGATAGAGTGAAGTACCATCAGAGGTGGGTAGTAATGTGTTACATTTACTTCGTACTTCGTTTACATTTACTTGAGTAAATGTTTGTTTTTTTGGGGTGTGTGAGAGATTTTGTGGTGAAAATGACAGGTTCTGTGTTAGTCACAGGACTGGGACATGCTGCTTCATCTTGAACCCATGTTTTAGAACATACAGACTTTCAAGGAGAGATTCAGGATTGTCCCATCATTTTAATCAGATCCGAAGTAACTAGTAACTTGATACATAAGTAGTCTTCCATCCATCCATCAATCCACCTTCTATACTGCTTATCCTCTTCAGGGTCACAGGGAAACCTGGAGCCTATCCCAGGGAGCATCAGGCACAAGGCGGGGTACACCCTGGACAGGGTGCCAATCCATCAGGGCACAATCACATACACACTCACACACCCATCCATACACTACGGACACTTTGGACATGCCAATCAGCCTTAAGTAGTCTTCTTATTGGATAATTTTTTTTTAGTAATTATTAACATTATTACTTTTACTGTTACTTGAGAAATTGTTTTTATAAGTAGTTTTACTTTTACCTGAGTAAAATTTTGGCTTCTCTACCCACCTCTGAGTACCAGATGGAGAATATATGTGTGTGTGTGTGTGTGTGTGTGTGTGTGTGTGTGTGTGTGTGTGTGTGTGTGTGTGTGTGTGTGTGTGTGCGAGGTCTGTGTGAATAAGACCTAACGCTCGAAAATTTTCAAATTACGATCATCGAAACCGGTTGCTCAAACGGCTCCTAACGACGAGGTTGCATTGTGGTGTGGGTTTTTCAGAACCATAGTGTGGACAGCTCCCGTCAAATCAGACCCAACCCCACAAGTTCGCGATATAAACGGCAGCTCCACACGAGTGTCGTATGTTGTATTCCACAATTCACAATTCACAGCACATGGGCATGGATTCTATCAAGTCGTAACCTTTCATCATGTGAGAATAAATGAATGGCGGTCAGATAGGCTGTAGCCTACAGCGCTGTACGTATGTTATCCTATGCCGCTTTGCACGGGCCTTACAATAAGCCGCACTATATTAAAAGCTTTAGTGGACGTCTCTCTAATATCTACTCTAACTATATATGAACTAATGTGTGAATGATTTTTTATCGATTTCATTTCCATCCATACATTTGCGTAACGTTACTCTCTATTATTTATGGCCTCACCGCATCGCCGCATATCCTATGCGTCTCAACCTTTCCAAGTAACGCAGTTGCTCTTATTGTGTCCTTCCGCAATGTTCCAACTCCAAAGCTCGCGAAATAATAGATTTCAGATTGCTAATATCTAGTATGGAATGAATTGGTGCAGTATTACTTCGCGTCTGTCATTACTAAAATGAACATGGTTTCTAACCTTGTGAATATACGGTTAACCCAAGGTCGTCATCCAATACACCGTTACACCCATTTCCAATTCGGATATTTAACTTACCTAGTATGATCCAGAGGGAGCCTGCCATTAGAGCGAAGGCGAACATTGCGTCATTGAGAGCTCGGTCTCAGCAGCATGCCGACTGTATTACAAGTCCTAGCTGCTAACTGTGAGATTATACGGGACAATAAAGTAAGGCTGGGGCTCTCACCAGTGGCAGTAGTCGACTGTTACGTTGATAGGGGAAGGTTGAAAGGGAGACCTCGAAATGTGCACTTTCAAGTGAATATTTAACATTGGGTTAATATAAAAAAAAAAAATGATGATTAAGACAATAGGCAATATTGATTCATTTGTAAGGTTTAGACGAGGCTGTTTTCAGGCAAGTAATTCAGGCAGTGAATATCACGATTATCTGAGAACAACAGTGTTAATTCATCAAGTTAAATCCTCCCTATATGCTAGTTTTTGTCAGGAAAGGTCTGCACACCTTACCACTTTCTTGCTAGTAGTTTTGTATAATTACATCAATAAACATTTGAATTAAACGATTTTTTTATATTTTAATGCTGAAACAATACAACAACCTATACATTACAATATAAACACATTTACCAATAACCTGTTGTTAAAATGACGACTGACGAATGCTACTGCCCGGCCTGGCTGAAATCAACATCACTGCTTAACCTGTTAAAAAAACAAGAATTGAAAGACATATCAATATTATTTGATAACAAAATAAGGAAACATATATAGCCTACTCTTGTTTTAAGTGCTCTCTTAAAAAAAAGAGGTTCCTTGTGGTTGCTTGTATTTTTATATAGAACCCTGGGGTTCTGTACTTGGCCAATAGTACATTTTCACCAAAAAATTGTTCTTTGCAGAACCCTTGGAGAGCAAAAAAAAAAAAAAAAACATTTATATTAAAACAGTTTTATAATTCAAATAATGTATAAAGTTGAATCAATGTCAATGCTTTTTGGAAATTTCTTTTGGATCACCACTTACACTGAGGTGGTGTACATATGGTGTATATACTACCTGCCCAAATAAAAAAAGTCACACACTATAATATTTCATTGAACCGCCGTTAACTTTTATTACGGCACACATTCATCATGACTTTGTTTTGACAACCTTATGCAAAGTCACAACATTTATTTCCATCCAGAGTTGCATTATTTCTTGACCAAGATCTTGTATTGAGAACAGAAGAGTCGAACCACTCCGTAAAGTGTTCTCCAGCACATCCCAAATACTTTCAATGGGGTTACGGTCAGGACTCCATTGATGGGATCCATTGAGGGGTATAACCTGGTTATCAGCTGACTTCATTTTTTATTACAGGTGCATCTTTAAAAAAACGTGGAAAAGTTCATTTTTTCCATAATTTCATTCAAAAGGTGGAACTTTCATATATTCTAGATTCATTAAACATAAAGTGAACTATTTCAAGCCTTTTTTAATATTGATGATTACGGCTTACAGTTCATGGAAATGAAATGAAAATTCCAGTATCTCAAAATATTAGAATAAACCATTTATAATACAGAAATGTATTATATTATAAATATAACGTCCTGAAAAGTATGTTAATGTATGCACTCAGTACTTGGTCAGGGCTGCTTTTGCATCAAAATTACTGCATCAGTGCGGTGTGGCATGTAGGGAATCAGCCTGTGGCACTGCTGAGGTGTTCTGGAAGCCCAGGTTACTTTGATAGCGACCTTCAACTTGTCTGTATTGTTGGGTCTGGTGTCTCTCATTTTCCTCTTGGCAATACTCCACAGAGTCTCAATAAATCTGCCAACAAAATAACAAATCTCAAAACAAATGAACAAAACAGACAAAACGGAAAAGGTAGGTAGGCCTATAGTTAGCGAATGGAATACTGACCGCTGATTGGGCGAGGCATCTATCAATCAAGATATACAGGAAGTACAGCAGGCTACGGCAGTGGGAAGTTGATTAGTTTGTGGATTAAAATATGGCGTTCTGCTAAATTTCTGCAGTTCATCTGGAAAAAATCTGGAGGTTTTAAAAGAGACGATATAAAACGACTGCGCCCGTGTCCACCAGTGGTGTGCAGAGCGAGGCTTCGTGGTACACTGAAACAGGACAAGCAAATGTGCCATATTGTCTCGAGGCTTCGAAACAATCCGACACCCGTCTCCACGGTGACACCTAGTGGTCACTTGCAGGTGTTGCTATGAAACAACCTTGACAACGATTCAGATAAGCCTTAACGAATTATAACCCACATGTTGTTTGTGTCAAACAAGGAAGTGTGTGGGGGAGTCGATGGTGTTTTCAAATGGTATGCTGCTGCCTTGGGTTTGAATCCTGGGTGAAGTGTGCCTGTCCACATCATTGTAAGAGCCATTTAAAAAAAAATTGTTTGTTTGTTTGTTTTTTTTGTTTTTGTTTTTTTAATGTGTTGAGTTTTTAACATCTGTCTGACAAGTACAAGAGCTGGGTTTTGTAACCTGTAGGCTCCTTATTGTGAATAAGGTTTAATAAATGCAAAACTTTCCAAATTTTCTCTCACCTACGTAATAACCCACAGCATCTGGCCATGTCTTTTTTTTTATTTTTATCAGGTAATTCGGTGGGATTTCATGTCAGATTATTAACAAGGCATCCTGAGGCAAGCACTGAGCAGGGATCAGTCCAAACACTATTGAATAATTTCAGTTTTATAAACTTACATTATAAAACTGACCGGAGAACAGTTCAAATTATTTATTAAACACTGGTTCATTGGTTCACCTGGAGATCAACACAAAGAAGAAGAAGCTGAAAATGAAGCAAGCAAATAGCAAGTTGAAGCTGCTGGTGTCTTTGATGTCTGAACGGCGAGAGCTTAAAAACGCCTACAAGAATGTTGATAAGAGGGAGTTGTTGTGGCAAGGAATTTCCAAAGAAATAGGATTCGATGGTGAATTTCATTTACTTTTTATTTCCATGTACATAGGCTTGTAATCCCTTTTTCACAAACTTGTAACCATCTTCATCGTTTGTGTGCTGTGTAGTGGAGGAGGTTAAACTGAAGTGGAAAAGTGCATATATATATATATATATATATATATATATATATATATATATATATATATATATATATATATATATATATGTGTGTGTGTGTGTGTGTGTGTGTGTGTGTGTGTGTGTGTATGTATGTGTATATATATATATATATATATATATATATATATATATATATATATATATATATATATATGTATATATGTATATGTATATATACGTTTAAATTCAGAAACCAAATAATAAACCAAATTTCCCTCTAACTGCACAAAAAGAAACTAACTAACTAACTAACAAAAATACATTTTCTTCCCTCTCTCCCTAGCTAACCCAAAACCAGGAGAAAAACGAACCAACATAAATGGCTCCGACTTCCTACTAACCACTATTACCAGTGCACTATTTGCAAAGGTGAATATTAATGTGTGTTAGATAACAAAGAGCATAAATAAAGTCACAAACAGGCAGAAGGTCATACACAGGTTAAATCAACATACGTAAAGAACTCCTTAAACACAAAGCAATGGCAATGATCTGCCAGGGGATGGAGACTGACGCGCCTTAAGTACACCTCCGGAAACGTGCAGCCAACCAATCCTATTGCACAAGGCCGGAGCAGGCGTGGACAAGATGTGATCATCCAGTGGCAAGCCAGAACGTGACACATACAGTAGGTGGGGCCTAGAGAAGAGGGAGGAGACAAAAAGCAACCATCCCACCACTGCCATAGACACACGAATGGCATTTCGAGCAAACATAAATACACTGAAGAACGTAACAAGAATGCAAGAAGAATGGAATGCAACATGTTTTACATGTAAAATAAAACACGTTATTTCAACCTAGTTCTCTTGTTCAAAGTAGTTATAGTGTTCAGAAACATTTGTGATATTTCATGTTCCATACCTGTCCATTATATAGTTTTATAAAAGTCATAAAAGTTATAAAACAATCATAAAAGTTTTTTTCACAAAAACACAAAAGCAAAAAAAATCTATCAAAACAGATTATACAAATATATGTGGATTACCTTAACTTGTACACACAGGAATAATAAAAATACATACATATGTAATACATATGTAATTATTTTGAAAAATCAACCAAAGGACAGACAAAGAATTTCTTGATTTATTTCAACATTTATTTCAACTGCAAATATCACAACCCTCTTTTGAACTCTTCACTTTCCTAGCTTTGCAGGCCTGTAAAATATTCTAATGATACATTTGTAGTCCAACATCCTTGGCGACCTAAGGCTGTGTTCACACAAATTTTTGGAAGCAAACAGCACCTGATTTGCATAATAATCTTATGGAGTAGACCATATTTTCAAAAATGAACTAAGCTTCTTTTGGGATGCGCTCAACTGCATTTTGCAACAGCATTTTATTTTATATGAAAAAACGCTTTGATCTGCGATTTTCATCAGAAAAAGACATTACGTGCGAACACAGCCTAACTTTGTTTAGCTACCAAGCCCTGTTAAATACTAAGCTTAGTTCTGTTGAGGTATGTTTATGTAACCTCAACTAACTAGCTTCACTGGCTAGCATAACTTAATTCAGTACATGAATATCTATGTAAGTTAGCAAGGTTAGCAATTTCATTAGTTGTAAAATAGGCTACATTGTTATATCTTTTCTCTATTTGCTATCACTGTTGTTAACATCCACAAGAACTACTCCCTAACAAAAATGTTGGAGGTAGGAAAAACCCTGTGGTGTATACATTTGTGTATTATTGATCTTTTATCATTGTTGTTGATCTGCCTGTTCTTTGCTGTTCATTTATAAAATGTAAAAAGTTAACTGTATTATGGATCCTTCTGTGTAATGTTTTCTTAGTTAAAAGCAGCTGCTGTAAAATAAAGTAACCCACGCAGCCCATACAACACTCAGACAGTGCCCACTACAGCCCATGCAAGGGTGCTCTATGTACCCTTGTTGCTGGTCCATAATACAACAGCCTTACATCTGGCCTATCTGGACCCCATCATTAGCCCATGTGAGGACACCATGAAAACTACAGAGAAAGGAAGGTTGGGCCCAGCTTAGCTGCCCACATAGGCCCCAGTTTCAAGCCCATTTGGGATTATGTGGACATGCTGGCTGGGTAATTACTGACATGTTTACAGAAAAGTCCTCAAATTAAACCGACTCAAGAGCTCCCTCTACAGGTCTACAAAATTACATACCATTTCCCGGAAAGGCTAGGGTTTCCTACAATGGCTCAGCTCTCTGGGATCCTTTAAACGCTGAACTGGAATCACTCAGGGTCGCTGTTTAATGAACCATGCTGATATCCACGTTAGCATACAAGTGGAGCTGGAGATTGGCACATCTGAGCATTTTCAGCATGTTTTGTATATTTAAACATTAAAAAAAGTGTTAAAAACCTTAAGGTGTTGTAAATTAGTAAAATATAAATATATATATATAGTTTATTTATTTATCATTGTGAGGAATCACATGTCTTTTTGCATCAGAGATGTTTCGTATTTTCACACAAAACTGCAACCTCTTTTTGCTGTAATAGTGTGCGTGTCTGTGTTTGCCTCAACCACAACGCTGTTCTTACAACCTCAAGTATCATGCATAGCTCATAACGGCGTGATTTCTCGGAAATCACCCCAGTTAAGTTTGAGCGCGCCTGCATTTCGGTCACACTGCGCATGCGCCGAAAGCTGCCAAATTCTTGCGTTGGGAAAACCCCCAGCTCTTATAAATATAAAGAGACAAGCTCCTGGGCACAACTACACTCAGTAACCGTCAAAGAGAACAGCTCGCGCTAAACCAAGTGGAATACCTTTCTTTTATTTCATTAATCATTCCGGATACTCAGTAAGTACTCCTGCTTTTATAATCCTTGTATATTCGTGTTTGTGCAACTTGAATATCACACGAAAGATACGGACTTGTGTTTGTAAATCTTGATATACTGCATTTTGTGTCACTATTAGATTGTTTTGTTTTTTTGTACTTTAAAATGTTCAACATTACATAGGGCGGTTACATTTAGACACGTACTTAGCTAACGTTTACATTTGTGTTGTACACGCTATTATTTTCTTTCCCGACTTACGTGTATTAAATTACGTGTTTGTTTGTTTGTTTGTTTATCTTTATTGAAGTTATTTTGTTCCGAGTCGATCATTTGTTTCAGCTCTTGTGCTGTGTGAGCGCGCGCGTGTGTGAGAGACTTGAACTGGACTTGATGTATTTTATAAATCATGAACTTGATTTTTCACAAGCTAGGCAGGGTTTTAGGACTGTATGCAAGCATAAGATACTAATTAAATGTATTAATCACTGTGTTTGTCCAGGAACCATGCCTGTGTCAAGAATGCGCATGCGGCCCTGGTTAGAGGATATGATAGACTCGAACTCAGTCTCCGGACTTGTCTGGGTAGATAAGGTAAGGTGGAGGCAGTTTTCTCTGAGCAAATTATTGCATGCTTTTTGACAAAAGGTTTACCAGTCCTGAGGCATTTCATAAATCTATCCGAATAGCAATCAGAGTGTTTTGTGTCTTTTTGGCCTGCTTAGGACAAAAAGATGTTCTCCATTCCTTGGAAGCATGCTGCACGCCATGGATGGGAGATGGACAAAGATGCCTGTCTGTTCAAACAGTGGGCAATCCACACAGGTGAGGAGCCATTCCTAATGTCAAACAAATTTTTGTCTTTTGTTTTAAAAAAAAAACAAAAACAAAAAACAAATAAAAAACAAATAACCTTTTACAAGGCCCTCATAACATTGACTATGCTTGTAGGCAAATTCAAGCCAGGAATCACTGAACCTGACCCCAAAACATGGAAAGCAAACTTCCGTTGTGCAATGAACTCACTGCCAGATATTGAAGAAGTGAAGGACAAAAGCATCAACAAAGGCTGTGAAGCTGTTCGTGTCTACCGTATGCTTCAGGTTGTCAAGAACAAGAGTAAGAGATCATCTAAAAGTCAGGACAGCAGGAGAAGGAAAAAGGTAAGGAGACAGCATGCCGTAGCATCATGGTATCTTTATGTCACAAAGAACAAAGCATGAAAAAGGACACATTTTAAGTATCCAAGCAGTGAAATCAAAGCTGAATTTTTATTCTTTATCAAAGGCGAGGAAGATGGATGCAGACATGTCGTCAACTGAAGAGCACGTTTACACCAACAAACAGCAGCAAGACATGATCACTCAGGAGAACACCATAGACAGCACTGAAAGCATGAGTAAGTTACCTCAACAGCCAAAGATCAGTTCAAATTATTTTGTGAAAGAATTTTATAGATAACACACATTTCTGTTTTTGTTTTTTTTTTGAAGTTGACTCTTGGGTTCATACTTTTTTTCTTGTGACTTTTCTTTCAAGAAACAGCAAGCCCTACCTACGATGTGCCCGACTGCTCGGGTTATGAAGTGGAAATTGGCCCTGACAGCACAAACGATATCTACACTGGGAGGTTCCAGGTTTCACCAGTTCACACAACTGGTAATAAAAGTCAAACAAATTTTTATGATATTTTCTTACTTAATATTCTGAAGTGGCATGGTATTCATTATTTCTTTCTTCTTCTTCACAGAATACGAGGAAAAAGCTATTGTTGAGGTGAGTTTGGCTTTAGTGGCATGCCAAATTTTCTTTCTCTGTTGTGCTTTTTCATTCTCAGGAATACCCTGTTATATATCAAATTATCCATTATTGGCATTTCTGAAATTGTTTGTAAACACCACTGAGCAAATGGTGAGCAAAACCCAGTCAGTTACAAATTCTGTGTTTTGCTTCTGCAGATCACACGGCAATTGGAGCTTGATAGTTCACAGTGGCTACAAAGCAATAGCAGCGGAAAGGGGTTCCTGTGCAATGAAGTAGCCACGACAGAATCTTACCACTGTCCAGAGAGCCAATGGAGTGATACCTCAGGTAAAAAAAATGTTGCATTTAGCTAATAAGTGTAGGATGTATAGCCAGGTTTTCTGCAAGCAGGAGTATTCATCTGATAGATTTATCAAACATCCTTTCATGAAACTAGTTTATATGCCATTACCTCAAAACTATTGTGTTTTTCTTTCAGGAGAGGAGCTTGAGCTACGTTTTTACACAGAACTGATACCAGGACTGCCCAGTGAAGATCTCTTAAACTACACAGATATGTGGAACAGCAGCCCTCACACAACTGGCCTTCCACAAATCAGCTGTCTACTCTGAGATCTTCTCTGATACTCAGCCTGTACATTATCTCATTACCTCACATTCTACGTCTTTCCCTCTGACCATGAAATCAGTCCACAAAATGTCTTGTATGAACTACTTCAGCTTGGTTTGCCATAAAGTGTGAAGTTTTATGCTGGAGGATTATGTTAGAGATTTTATGGTCATCAACGGAACAGTTTTCTAACACGTTGTTCTCAATTGTAAAGGATAATGGCTTGTATATAAACATGTTCATGTAATTTACTGTGACATTTGGCAGGTTCCGTTACCTACACATTAGGGTTTTAAGGCATTTTCCTCTGAAAACTTTATAGGATATCTCTAAAGAATTTTTAAGTTCTTGTGCGCTTGTATGAAAATTCTTCACATGTATATAGTGTATAAATGAGTTTATAATAAAAAAAAAAGTGAAAATTGTAAGTTGCAGGACTTCCATGATTTCACAGTATCATTTCAATATTTAAAGATATGAATTTTATTATTGTATATTCAAGACAATAATTCAGTTTCATTAATAGTACAAAGTATGATCTGGTGTATTCTTCACAATGTGATAACATCAGTATATGTCTTAATTTAACTTGAAAGGCATTCCTTATAGTGAAACATCGTGTAAGGGTGCACACTTCTAAACATGTTCCACTGTAACCACAGTTAGAATATTCTACTGTCTATGAAATTGAATTAATCCTTGGGGCCATATTGGATTTATTCAACAAATACGCTAAAAAAAGTACAATCCACAATTATTAACACAACAAGTAGGGTTTCCACCTCACAGTTCCGGTGTCCCAGGTTCAATCCTGAGTTCAGTTACTGTCCGTGTGGAGATCCCATGTCCCTGAGACTTTCCTCCAAGCTCTTCAGTTTCCTCTCGCCTGTGGCAGAACAGAAAAGCATTCATCCTATCACGGCTGGCTTGTGGTTAGGAACTGGAAGGTAACCAATTTGAGGAGAAAGTGGGGAAGACTCCCCCAAAATATATTTGTAGTTACTGGGTCTTTTGTTTTAATTTTTATTGATTTGTCATTAATATGTGACTCAAATGTGATTCGAGACTTAGAGTCACAACTTACATCAGGCTCTAGACTAAACACTCATAAATTCATGCCTAGATAAAAAAATAAAAAAATAAATAAATAAAGTTGGACTGTCAATTTAAATGCAGTAAATAAGGACAAATTTTTTTTTGCTGTCCGTTAAAGGACCTGCTGCTAATATATTGGTGCCAGATACCACAGCACACCTTCAGCGGTCTTGTGGAGTCCATGCCTCGATGGCTCAGAGCTGTTTTGGTGCACAAGAGGGACCTACATAATATTAGGCAGGTGGATTTAATGTTATTCAGACCAGTGTGTAGCTCACTTATTTATAAGGGGTTTATGTGTGGAGGCTCATCCGTAAGGGCAAGTAAAAGTTCTCATTTAAATCTCCATACATTTTTAATTCTGTTGTAAATACAATGACCTCTTTTGATTAATCATACACAGGACAGATGCTAGATAGTGCATTTGTGCAAATCAGACACTTTTTTTCAAGCACCAAAGCTAAAGGTAAGTATACATAAAGTCAGTGAAAGTGATGAAATTGTCTACATTCCACAGCAATTGTAATCTGGGAATAGACTGAAGGGCAGAACCAATCATGTTTTTCACTGCTCACATTACCAGAGGTGCCACAATCTATGGTTTAGTCATGACATCATTATGAATTTAATCCCTTAATATTATATGCTAGACACCAGAAAACTACACTGTTCTGCTTTTTCAACTAAACGAGTGATCAGATCAAATGGTCATAAAATTTGCCTGGCACAAAAGCCAATTCAATGAAAATGAAAAAAAAAAACGTGATGTGAAAGACACATTTGCTTCTGGAACTTAAAAAAAAAAAGGCTAAAAATCTACTTTAACTGCACTTTTAAAGTAGAGGCCTGAGTGGTTACTGATACTGTTCTACTATAGTGAACTTCAAATATTCATGCGACATTTTGGATTGAAACTGCAGTACAGCAATAACAGCAGACAATAGCAAATACCTTAGCAACAAGCTAGGCAGCAGACAGGAGTAGCGTTAGCAACAACTAACTAATATTACAACTAATGTTGATCATTACCTCCTCTAAACTGCCAGTAATATGGTCAATGTTATAAATTTAACCAAATACTGTGTCTGTATATTAATTTATCTAAAGCCAATACTGCTATAAACTAATTTAAAAGTTAATAAAGTGTACTTTACACTGTTCACAGTGTGTGCAGCCATATACATTTGTCGTCACTCTATAAACACGGAAGGAAATGGTCAATGAGATTACCCTAAACTGACAAGTTGAGGGGGAGTTTTTGGTAGTTTTGCCGGTTATGGGTGGGGAATTACATATTGTAACTTTGCCACAAACACAGCATTAGATGTGTTGTGAGGGAGCAGAGAGAAAGGGGTGAAAGGGTGTTGGGCGTGCTGTCATCAAACACTGGTGCTTGAAAGTTTGTGAACCTTTTTCAGACTTTTCTACATCTCTGCATAAATATGACTTAAAACATATTCAAATCAAATGTGTCAAAGTTACATCCACAGGAATGCCAGGACCCAAGGTTTTCATCACACTGTCTCCTCTGGCTTGCCTTCTTTCCATAGTGCATCCTGGTGCCATCTCTTCCCCAGGTAAGCAACACACATGCACCTGGCCATTCATGTGATGTAAAAAAAAAAAAAGAAACATGAATCATCTCCATGTTCTGATGCTCATGTTCCCATTGTAGGTGCTTTCAGCAGTGCACAGGGCACTCTGACCAGTCTGTGGCTACACAGCCCCATACGCAGCAAGCTGCAATGCACTGTGTGTTCTGTGGGATCGGACCAGACGGGCTAGCCTTTGCTCCGCAAATGCATCAGTGAGCCTTGGATGCCCATGCACTGTTGCCCGTTCACCGGTTGTCCTTTCTTGGACAGCTTTTGGTAGGTACTAACCGCTGCACACTGAGAACACCCTACAGGACCTACCATTTGGAGATGCTCTGGCCCAGTCGTCTAGCCATCACAATTGGGCCCTTGTCAAAGTCGCTCAGATCCTTACACTTGCCCATTTTTCCTACTTCCAACACATCAATTTTGACAACTGACTGTTCACTTGCTGTGTAATATATCGCATTCCCTGACAGGTGCAACAAGATAATCAATGTTATTCATGTCACCTGTTAGGTTTTAATGTTATGGCTGATCGGTATGTGCTGGCTTATTTCAATATATGTGTTGGTTCATTCTTGAAATCTGGAATATGGGATATTTCTAAACCTGAACATTGCCATGTATGCGTGCTTCCCAATTTACTCAATTTTAGCTTACATCCCAAGTTACTCCACTATATTAACTGGTGTTATTAAATTGTAAAAATATGGCAGAATATATTACAACAGAAAATAATTCAAAGCAGAATATAATAACAAAAACAAGGTGAATTTCGAGTATGATGGCTTTTAATGTGCATTACATGGTTGCGTGCTTGATTTACAGGAAATGGCATGACCTTCCTCTACAAAATGTTACTCCCAACCCCAACTCTGGAATCTCAACCACTGCCAGAGTGACATTTTACACATTCATTATTCGTTTCCTGGGTTTAATACCAGCTTTATTTTTTATGTTTATCAGGAATGTTTTTGGTCATCAAGTCTTCAAAGCATTTCATTTATAAGGTGTAAGTTCAGGTAGCTACTCTGCAACTCTGACTGAGTTGCAACATAAGAACTGCAGTACAATCACCAATTTATACAGAATGTGTCAATGTTATGGTAATTAAGCTACATAAAAAATGACATGTACAGAATTTATCAGTGTAGCTTTCATTTCATTACATTTATATACAGACAACTGGGAAATAATGTCAAGGACACTTCTAAATTCCAAGGTTCCACAGACCTGTCCCTCTGTCACACAAAAACACACACACACACACACACACACACACACACACACACACACACACACACACACACACACACACACAAACAGATTTGTGCCTTCAGAAGAATCACACAGGTTAAATAACTCAGAGATTGGTTGTTACCACCTGTTACCTCAAACACATAAACATTACCAGCAGTCAAACCTAAATTTAAAGTTGGAGCCAAGTGTAAAAAACAACTTTACAGCTTCTGTGCAATGCACTGTACAGTGGTACTATGCTGTCCTGCACTTTTATTTTTTTACCACTCATGCCAAGGATTTGATTGCCTGATATCAACATTTTGGTTAATTATTATGCTGGTAATGTGTCACCCCATGAACATTTGTTTCTCTTTGATCTCATTATTTTCACATTAAAACCTCTCTACTGAAGGTCTTGCAACATACAAAAAAAACGGGTTCTTATTGCTGCTACAGTGGAAAATGGGCCTTCTGTACGTTTATCATATAAGAGACTTCTAGTCTAGTGTTTATGCCTGCTTTTGCAAAATTAGAAAGAAAGCAGAAAAAAAATCAGAGCAATGCAACATAATATACCATTAATATGTATGATGTCAGAGCATTTTTATAATAGTGTGCTATGTGACGACAATCTTCTAAATATATATATATATATATATATATATATATATATATATATATATATATATATATATATAAGCATGAATAGTATAAAGCATGCAGTGGAACAATGCAATCTGCCCTGATCTCTGATCTTCTTCTAAATGACTATCCTAAATGATCATCTGCAGCTGTAAAGCTGTTCCTTCCCAACTGTCAGAAATTCACATACCACAAGACTAGTGGCTACGCTAAACAGTGCCTGGATTTCTTGTAAATCACGTGACTTTTTTGCAGGCAGCAATACTGCCACATGATCAAGTGGCGTCGCCACTGAGGAGAAATTAGTACATTTACAAGAAACTCCCTTAGCAGAGCTGGAAAGCACCCAGGTTGCCTGGATGTTTTCCCATGACCAGGCATGAAATCCTGTGTTTGTTCATAATGCCTTGATTGGGTTCAGTATGGTGCAATAAATGTAACTGTACACTGCAGCAGAATCTTAAACTGCATGTAGCCTTTACTCATCCAGAAAACAAGGATGGATTATTCATACCTTGCTCATCTAATTTCATGTGGTATATTTAGTTTTTGAAGAGTTATCAGTTATTCTATGTTTATCTATTCCTAGGACATTCAAATTACATTACATTTTAAATCATATGCATTCCCACAACTGTACCAGCACAGAAAAAAAACTGTCATAACAAAAGTTGCAGAATATGTTGTTGTACAAATCAATTGTGTTTGTATATATAAATTATTTGAAATGCTTCTCTACACAGACACACAAAAAGTAATTTTATGGTGCCATAACTGAAATAGGGAGTAGAAGGTGAAGCTATTTAATTGTTCACTTATAGAACAATTTGGTGTCAACGTCATGCTTTGTTGAACTATAGTGCTGGCTCTCAAACAGAATTTAAGGTAAATGTAAGGTATAATGATGAAAGGAACTTTCTAAAGTGCTAAATGGGTTAAGTGGTATTTATAGAACCTGTTGAGTAGCCTCTTTGCTGTGGTAACGCCCTTTTGCATACTATTGTATGTTTGCTAAGAGCATTTCCTCCTCCATAATAGGAAATAATGTACAACCTTGTTAACACTAAAGAAATGGTAATGAAGTAATAGGAGTCTTATTGCATTTGATGAAACCAAATTACAGTGCATTACAGATAATAAATAGAATTTATACAGTATAAATAAAATTAATAATCTAATGACACTGACACTGACTGTGGGAGCCAGCAGAATCACCACATTCCCATTGCAATGTAAGCATTTATTTCAAGTGGATGTCTACATCACAAATGCAGCTACTGACATCTAGTGGCATAATATAGTAGCTCTGAACATTATAGCAACCGCTAAAATTCATTATATGTGACTTCCTGTCACAGAAATCATGTCATATTTTGTCTTTTGTCCAATTATTGTGCAATTATTTGTGAAACAAGGACCCACTTGAACCCCATGGATGATTTTTAAAAAATTTTTTAAACATCTAAGAATTTTCAGATGGTTAAGTTAAAATAAAACAGGAACATTAAACATCTAGGAATGTAAAATAGCAAAGTTTAGGACAAGACTGCATTAATGTGATGTTTGACAGCGTTTGTAGTAGTTGTCACTGTAGTTAAAGCCTGTAGGTCAGCAACAGCATCATGCTATTATAATATACTGTGCAGAACTTCACTTATTTTCGGCATCATCAAAATTATTTCCCTTCTGAAAAATCCAGTCTGACCGGTTTACCTGTTGTCAAAACACAGGCAGATGGAGTTAAGCTGGTAAACAGGTTTTGCCAGCTGGTAAATTATTTTCCAGCTTCTTTAATACTTGACTGAACTGGTCAATAAACATTTGAGCTTTTCTAATTGCCTTGTTATTTTGAATGATCTGTGATAATGCAGTGGAAGTAAATCAGAAACTGTTTTATCTCCGAGCTTTACCAGCTCAGCCTGTTTTAATTTAGCATATGATAGCAGGTTAGACCAAGCTGAATTTCTCAGCAGGATTGTTATAGTCTATATGAATCAAAAGAATGCATTTTCACACTATTTAGCATTCGCAGATCAGATTGAAAATGATTAGGCTAGCTCGTAACTAACATACCACAAAACCTTGCCTTTCCAATCAACTGCAATGGGCTCAACCCTGAGTCACTGTACTTTCACTTACCTCATGGACATATCACCAATCTTCATAACACTGATCGAAAAGGTTATTCCAAATTGTCCAAAATAAAGCTTAAATGACCACAGAAAATTCACGTCTGGATTTATTTTCTTTCTATCGAGCGCTCTTTTGTACTTTTACTTTCACTTTAACATTTAGAACAGGGATCAAAGCATGAAATAAAGTGATTGCATAAGTACGTATGTACCTTTAATATATTTGGAATGGAAATCCAAGGTGCTGGTTTAAGACATGAGTTTAATGGTAACACTTTCCACTAAATGTTCATGAACTGACAATAATTAAAGCATTTAGTAAGGAATAACTCATCAGAAAGGAATTAGTTAGCAAATGAGTGAGTTAACTACTAGACTACTAACATACATTAATGACTAGACTAACAAATTACTCGTAGGTCACTGATGCATGTAGCATTTTTTAAATTAAGTTAATTAAGGCAGTGTTCAATGTGTGAATAATGAGGAACTAATGTGTTAGTAAGTATGCTGCTATTGCATCATCTATGCCAGTGGTTCCCAAACTGGGGTACGTGAGGTGACGGAGGGGGTACGGGAGCGAAATGCTGAGAGTTACTGTTCGTTTAATTCACTAAATAACATTAAAATTCTAATTCATGTTTTTCTCAGGGCCAAAAAAATAAACTTGTGCCCCCTCTAGTGTACAAACAGCAGAATTACGATGTTCTAAAGGTAAAATACATGACATCCAATCAAATGATCCTGTCTTTCACGGTCAAAACTGCATCCACTCACAGTCACGCGTCAGTGCGCATCTTACCGCAGGTCTTTTATCGACAGCACATGGCTATATGATGAAGTAATAGTAATTTCCCATCCTGCACTGTGGCCTACAAACATGGCCGCCATGGACTGCAATTCTCAGAGCACACACATTCACCTTCTCGGAATTACAGTCCATGGCGGCCATGTTTGTAGGCTGCAGTGCAGGATGGGAAATGTAGCAACTGGTTTGCTGAGATATGACAGATATGTGAGTTTCCGTATACCAAGCGTTTGTTTATCATTTCATGTGTTATTGTTTTGATCTTGTTCTCGCCCTCATTCTCGATTCCTGTTTTGACTCGTTTATACCCGTTTGCTGATCACCTGAACTATTGCCTGTTTTTTGACCACGCTATTGTCTTATGGTTTGGATTTGTCTGCCTGCCTCTCTTTAATAAAAGCTCTTATCTGCACTTGCATCCATCCTAACCTCCATTACGTGACACTACTTGCTGATATTGTTATGTTGAAAAAATGTGGAAAGGGAAAAAAATGATCTGCACATATTTCCTACAAATACTGACTGTCATGTAATGGAGGCTGAGACGGAAGCAAGGGCAGGTTAGGTAGTTTAATACAAGAAGTACAAGTCCAAAGGCTCAGACAGAAAACAATAAACAAAGACAGGCAGAGGTCAGGCAATTAGGCATGGTATATTTAGTATCATTGTACTCAGGATGTTTGAAAGAAGGTAAAAAGGTGACTTGCATGAAAAGTTATAAACATGTAATATATTTTTGTGACCAATATATTTTACAACATTGATCGTGTTGTGAAACATGGGTTGATAACCAGTGTCATGGTACCAGTAAAGTCTGATTGGACTGGTTTCGTTTTGTCAACTAGATACTAATCCTATAATCCTGAGTTTGTACCTTCATGGTACAGGCCCCTGGTCTGAGGGAGCCAACTCAGCACCTCAGGACTGTTTTGAGCACACAGACTGGAATATGTTCAAAGAGGTTCTACATACCACAACAATACAGACTTGAAGGAATACACAGCAGGTACAAATTCGCACTGATGAATTTGATGGCATGATGCCAAGCTGAGTCTGAGGCTGTATCTTTGCAATGCTTTGGCATGTTCACACTAAACTTTGTGTGTGTCATTGTCACCTCACACTGAACACACAACATCAATTTGGTGAAATCTATTGGTCAAAAAAAATGTATTACATATTTATAACTATAAAGCATATGAGCCCAAGGTCGCATAGCTCATCCTGCAGTCCATCGTTTATTCCTCCTGAGCTTTGTTCTCCAATGTTCAGCAGAATTTGCCAATGATAGACATGTGCACTAGCGCTTCCAACGTACATCTGTTTAAAAAGTTTCCAAATTGGTGTAAGCTACATATGCACCATATTAGTGGACCCAAAGTGGCCGACTGCGTGCTACCATGCCGCCATCTTGGACCATCTCCAAGATGAGATGTGTGATATTAAAACTGTCATTGTCCCCTTAAAGATTATGCCTGGGGATTCCTCCACAAAGTATCCCTGCAGTGTAATAAATTGTTTGCAATTCTCCGGATTAAAAATAATTGGTCTGTGTGTGTATTACAGACATTTGTGAAATTGATCATATTGAAATATCATTCTGACTTCCTACCTGCCTGCAAATGAGCTGTATAAGGTATATACAACTTCAAATGGAGGGAAAAAAGATGAACATAAAAAGACCAGGCTTGAAAAGGAATTGCTGGAACACCGGATAAAGGTACGCAAAGTATTTGCCTAGTGATGATTATTCTGTCATTCATTATTGAATGGTAAAAAATACATAAATACAAATGTCTTTTTCAATTAGAGGAAATAAAGAAACAGTGAATCACACTTGACTGTTCACTTTGTGTATTCTTCATTTAATTTGAATGAATATTGGCAGATCACATCTCGTACAATGCACCTTCTGTGCTTGGCCCCCTACAAATCCTAAAAATTACCATATGTTAAAACAACAGTATCTCTCACATTTGGTGCTTGGACCATAATCCTTAAAAAAAAAAAAAAAAAAAAAAAAAAAAAAAAAAAAAAAAAAAACCAATAGGGTCCTTTGCACCCTTTGTGCTTAGACCCTGAAAACATAATTAATTATTTAATTCGAAAACTCGAAGTACAATTTTGAATCTCGTGGCCACATTATACTAAATAAAAAGTGCACACACACACACACACACACACACACACACACACACACACACACACACACACACACAATAAAACAAAAAAACAACAAAAAAAACCCTTTCCTTTGTGGCCTCTCTAGCGAAAAATAAATACATTTTTATCATTCTAGGTAGCGATCAATCTGCGCAGCCTGCGTTAAACCGAACACACCGATATTTTAATCACGCGACTCGCGCGTAATTTGGAGCAAGCTGCTTGGTAAATGAAGTTCATCAGGTCTGTGGTTTAACTATCAGCGATTCTCACGGAGCTCTTTGTAAAACTGCATCTCCCAGAATTCCTGTGTGCACTCACCAGGGATAGTCGCGTGTGGAGGTTCGTATGTGCTGTCTAACGGGGCTGTCAAATGGATATTGTTCTTTCAGCAAGTTAATACTTCAACGCTGCACTGAGTCCGAAAAAGATTTGAGAATGGGGTCTCGAATCAAGTAAGCGCCTTGTCATCTACCGTTATCTGTCTCAGGTTACTGAAGGCTCCCAGTGCGGATTTAGACCCCTGTAGGCCCGGTTCTACTGGTTCCGACAGGGTGATGATGTTCTCGTTATTTTGTGCCAGGTTCACAAGTTTAATTACATAAACGTTTATTATTATTATTATTATTATTATTATTATTATTATTATTATTATTATGAACATTATCCCTGTTTATTCGTCTCAAACAATACGAGCATAACGCTAGTGTGTGTATCGTCACAGCTAACAGTTATTGGGTCCCAGAACGTTCTCTAAATTTATCATTTATTTTTAATATTCATACATTCATGCTTGAGTAATCATAAATAAAACAAATCAGTCTATATAATTAAATAATCAGCACACAATCCATGTTATTGTTGGTCCATTGTTTACATAAAATAACAAGCCATGTATTTGGGGATATTCAAAACCGTAATTATCATTTAATAATAAAATTAAATTGAAAAAGCATGAAAACCTTTTGATAGATAAAAAATGTGCAAGAACACGAACATTAAAAACGAATTATAACTATTACCTGATCAACTTCTCCATTTGAAAAAAACAAGTTCACTTCCACCACTGTCCTCTGCAAATTTAACAAAATAAATAAAAATAAGGCAACTTACATTACATGGATATAGAATTAAACAATTAGAATTAGATTTTTAAAAAATGAAATAAATAAATAAACGATACTATATAGGCCTTTAATATCATGAAGTGTCGAGTGGTCTGATGTTACATGCAACAGCAAAACATCTAATTCTTCTTTAAAAATATAAATTAACATGAAAAGCAAACATTCGTTGGATATTAAGATTTGTTTTGTTTATTTTGTCAGATGTTCTCAAGGAAAGATAAAATACACTCAGTCCTCTGCATTTTGGTTCCCAGATTAATTTATTCATTTTTAGAGACTTTTATGAATTTATACTGAAAAGCAAGACATACACTGATTATAGCTCAGGTGCAGCATCGCAGTATGGAGTGATTTTGATATTGACTAGAGCTGATATTTTAGTTTAAATATATACAAAACAGGCTGAGATTATTTAATTCACCCTCATTCTCTCCCACTTCTCACACCGACTGCTCTCACCGTCAGCGACAGGCAGGCTGGGATTCTTTTTGGTCAGAAACCACTACCTCTGGCGAACTTTGTCGTTAAAACAAAAATACTCATTTTAAAAATGAGCTTCGTTGAGTAATGTTCCAATCAGGACTCTCTGTTGAAGTCTCTTTGCACTTCCCAGCTGCCACTTAAACGGGACGCAGCATTAGTTTTGTTTACAACAGTTAATGATTGTGGCTGTGTTTCATGACCATACATGACAGGTTTTACGTGTCAGACACTATATTTTACTTCCCTGAAGTGTGCAACTGTGAACTAATATGTGAAACCTAACTTATTAGCCAGCTAGCTAGCTACCATCCAACACTGCTTAGCCTAGGTAACTAGCTAATAAACTAGTTAGTAGTTTTAACTAACTAGCTTACTAACGTTAGTCAGAGAGAAGATGAGTGACAGTAACATTAATGTCCTTTGAAACGTTAGTTAAAGTGTTTAATTAGGTACATTGAAGCTTAAGTGGACGAGGTTGATATAAACACACTGTACAGCTGTCATTACAAGATGTGGTAGAAAGAAACGGTTAAGAGAGTTGAATTTCAAACAAATCGACTCAGCTGACATAGGTCAGCAATGATTGACAAGACAGGGGCACTTCAGGGGCCAGTCAGATTTAAGCTGGGGTTGCCAGTGCCTATCTGGCCCCATCCCTGGATCTGCCAGTGCAGATGTCAATTCTCTAAACTGACCTAAAAATAACCATTAGAGAATGTTCTGTATAGGTTCTCTTTAGGTTGTTACATCCTATACAGGTCCATATACAAAACAGATAAGCAGACTGAAATTCATGACCTATTTTTCCCCTCCAAATGGTTTTATAAGTGGTTTTATATACACACAGGCTTGCTCACCCTGACTAATAAATGTGTTATTTTTGGAAATGGACATGGTTAAATTTCTCCCCCTACCAGAATAAAAGAACCTAACTCTTTTTAACTAGTGGGCTACTTGGCCAGTCTGAAAGCCTAATGAAATCCCTTGTTGAGTTGGTCATTGTCTTGCTGCATGATAAAGTTCCTCCCAATTAGATTGCATTTCTGTGTAAATTGGCAGACAGAATGTTTCTGTAGACTTCTGAATTCATTTTGCTGCTACCATCATGAGTTACATCCTCAATAAAGATTAGTAAGAATGTTCCAGAAACAGCTATGCGAGCCCACAACCTCCACCGTGCTTGACCGAGGAGCTTGTCTTTCTTCACACAGTCCTTTCCTTCTTTTTGCTAGAGGTTAATCTTGGTTCCAGATCCTTTGTGGCTTATTTTTGTATTTCTTTATGAATTCCATTCTGGCCTTCCATTTCTTACTGCTGGTGAATGGTTTGCATCTTGTGGTATGGCCTCTATATTTCTGGCCTCTATATTTCTTCCAAATGGTGGATTGTGATACCTTGCTCTGTGGAGGTTATTGCTAATGTCACTCATTGTTGTTTTGGGGTTTTTCTTCACAGCTCTCACAATATTTCTGTCATCCATGGCTGTTGTTTTCCTTGGCTGACCTGTTCCATGTCTAGGGATGGGTACCGAAAGCCGGTATTAAACTGGCCCCGGTGCTAAATTATGAAAGACCGTAGTCTCGATAAGCTCCGACTCTATCGGTTCAGCTTTCGGTACTCGAGAAATTAAGAAAATATATTTCCTATTTATTATTGCTAAATAAACGTTGTCTTGCACATTTTATCTCACCAACCATTTATAATTTGCGATAATATTAAGACATTCATCTGCATTTTTGTTATTGACAATCCAGTGAGATCTCTGACACCAACTTCTTATATATATATATATATATATATATATATATATATATATATATATATAATATAATATAATATAATATAATATATTATATTATATTATATTATATTATATTATATAGAATGATATAATATAACCTCTAGAACCTCTGGTTTAGACAATTAATCTAACAGGGCACTCCTTGGCAAAAAGAGACACCTGTGAGTCACCTGAGTCATCTTTTGATCTCAAAGCATCAGTGTAAAGCTAAAACAAAAGAATTTGTCATGCCATTCCAATCCTTTTGGACAGCACTGTATAATTTTATTATAACTTGTGACCGAAACTGATGGAAAAATTCTTTCTGGATACTGGATTTTTGATTTTTCATGAGCTGTAAGCTGTAATTCTCAAAATTAAAATAAAAAAATTGCTTGAAATATTTCACTATGTGTAATGAATCAGGAATATATGAAAGTTCCACTTTTTGAATAAAATTATGGGAAAAATTGAACTTGAAAAATGAAAAAATTTTGAGATGCACCTGAAAATGTATCAGTTTATCACTGTTCCTGCAGTTAGTTTATTATAGTGGTGTCTGAAATCAAATGTTTCCTCTGTGATAAAATGATCTGTCTGAGTTTTCCCCCCCGTGTTTCATGTTTGTGTCATGAGGCCATGGATTTATTTACTGTAAATTATAATCATGTTATTGTGGTAAGTGCACATCAGTGAGAGACTTCACATGGCTGTAGCTGTCATTAAAATGGTTGATTTGTTCAGTTTGCAGAATCTCACACATTTTCCCCAGTGGCTTTCCCTAAAAGTCAACTCATTTTTAAAATAATTCTAAAGCATCTATCATTCCAAGAGTAGCATAATTTAGGGATGCACCGAAATTTCCGCCGCCGAAAATATATGCTGCCATGCCACGCCTCTCAGTGCTCGGCGCTCAGATCTCACTCTCGATCTAGCCGACGGTTATCGTTGTGTTGCGACATCACTAGATCCGCGATTTGAAGAACATTACTTTGAGGCGGAGTAAAAGCAGCGTGCACAGGGAATGATCCTGGCGGAGCTGGAGGTGATGACTGCATCTGCTGAAGGATCGACGCACAGCACAGACCAAAGTGTGCCAGAGAAACGGGTGTGTACAAGCGATGAGGCAAAAACTCCTTCACTTTCTGACATGTTTGATGAGATTCTACGGGAAAGCCTCCGATCCTCAGCAGTGCCACAAAAAGCACCGCTACGCTTTCCATTGCTTGTGCGGATTGCACACAGGTATTTATCTGTCCCAAGCACCTGCACAGAGAGTGATGGAATATTCACTGCAGCACCTCATGTTCTTGACGAGAAGAGGAAGCGTCTCTCCTGCCAGAAAGCTGAGCAACTTTTGTTCTTGAAGAGAAACCTGCCACTTTTGCTTAAATAGAAAGCAGTCCAGTTTGCTGTGTGTGTAGCAATTACATTAAAAGTTGTGTAGCTCTGCAAAAGTTTGTTCTTGACTTGAGGCAAGATCTGTTGTGTACAGTTTGAGATTGGTTTCAGTTCTATTGCTGCTGTTTTGCACAATAATCTTTAATTAATGTGGAAATACGTTTACATAAACAGAATTAAATCTAATATTAATACAATTATACAAAAAAACGATTCTAAAATGTGGTTTAAAAAAAACATTCAGTTTCGGTTTTCAACCAACTGCGTGCTGAACTTTCGGTTTCGGCCCAGAATTTTCCTTTCGGTGCATCACTAGTAGAATTGTGCTTTTAAACACTAGTTAAATTGACTTATTTCAGTATATTTAACGTTTGTTATTGCCTGATACGGAGAAGTGGAAATTGTTTAGAAATGCTTTTGATGCAGATTGACTTGATTATTGACTTGATAGTCCAATGTACCAGGTTTAGTATAAAACAGTGCTCCTGACAGCAGATTGCCTGGACAGATTAGTTTATGTTTTCTTCTTATTTTCTGGCTATGCGTAAATACTTTTATTAATATCATAATTTTTTTACTTTAACTTTTGACACCTGTGTATTTCAGGGACAAGCCTAAGAAGATCTTTGAGGCTTACATGGAGGTGATCTATTCTGAGACAAAAGGTGAAGCTTTACCTATACTCATTCCAACATCATGTCATACATCACTTCATATACCCAGTATATACCTCCTAGAGAGGCCTGGAAAAAGGATACATGTGTTTCAATTTCTTTGATACCCGAGTGCATACATTTTAGCTCAATTAGATAGCTAGTTATCATTATAGACAATTCCATTGTGTGTGTCTGCTTTTAAAGCTGTGATAAGGAGAAATGGTTTATAATATATAAATATTTGAAACATTAGACTAAACATGCATGCACAATTTGGTGAAACCAGAAATATATTACACTAATATAAATATAGAGTAAGGACTGCTGGTATGGATATGAATGGGGCAGTGCGCAGCATGGTGGCGGTATTATGTAAGTGCCACCCCTCAGTGACAAAAGCCATGCAATTCATTTTGTGTTATTTTTGCATTTACAAACATACAAAACATGGTTAAATTGCTCTCTGCTCTGGTGTGTATAGATATGTATGTTCATCCTCTGACATTTTTTCCTTAGCACACTAAAAAAAGAATGAAATATAATAATGCATTATTATTAAACATAGGCCCGCTAGTGTCTAGTGGTCTTTATACAGTTAAAACTTATTTAGTAAGGAAATGAAGCCTTTTACTTGCCTTGAGTGTATGGTCATGTGAAAAAATAAGTACACCCTATGGAAATTGTTTTTTTAGTTTTGTTTTTTGGACATATTTGGAGACGCAAACATTTGATCCTCTTTGAAACAGTGCCAATTAATAAAGTTAATGCACCCTATCAAATGACTGACATTTTGTAGTAATTTTCAGAATTTAAATGAACAAAAAACAGATCAGTCACATGGAAAAAGTAAGTACACCCCTACATTTATCACACGTCATTCAAGATTGGGTGCCAGTGATTAGAACCTGCTTAGGGAGTGCAGGTGGAACCGGTCTTATTTACACCCCTCTTATATCTAGTGTCTGGTGTTCCCTTTGCTATTGAGGTGTGTGGTGTCTTCATGCCAGGGTATAAAGAGTTCTGTAAGACCTTCAGAGAAAAGGTTGTGGATGTCTGTGAGTCTGGTAAGGGGTTTAAAAAGACCTCCAAATTATTTGAAACACATCATTCCAGTGTAAGGAAAATAATCTACAAATGGCGCAGATTTCAAATGACTGCTAGTTTGTCCAGGACTGTCCGTTCCAGCAAATTCAGCTCAAGAACATGTGATGCAGGATCTGCTAGTAAGACTTGCAACTGTTGGTCCCAAAGTGCATGCTTCTACAATCAGAAAGAGATTTTGACCTGCGTGGGAGGCGTGCCAGAAAAAAAGCCTTTTTAAGAATATAGTTTGCCAATGAGCATACAGGTAAAGACCAGGCCGTTTGGAATAATGTGCTCTGGACAGATGAATCAAAGATAGAGTTGTTTGGCCACAGTAACAGCAGACATGATTGGTACAGACCAAAGACAGCTTTTCAGGAGAAGCACCTCATACCAACTGTTAAACACCGTGATGGAAATGTTATGGTTTGGGGTTGCTTCACTTCCTCAGGGACTGGACAGCTTGCGTTCATTTATTTAACTATGAATTCTGCATCATATCAAAGAGTGCTTGAAGATAATTTGAGGCCATCTGTCCAAAAGGTAAAGTTGAACCGAAAGTGGATCTTTCAACAGGATAATGATCCTACTCACACGAGCAAATCCACCAAGGAATGGCTCAAAAAGTAGAATGGAGGGTTATGGAATGTCCTAGTCAAAGCAAAGATTTGAATCCCATTGAATTGTTGTCGGGGGATTTGAAACGGGCAGAACATGCAAGAAAAATTCTCAAACATCTTGCAGTTGAAAGAATATTACATGGAAGAGTGGTCAAAAATTTCATCAGGCCTGGTGACGATTATACAAAACACCTACAAGAAGTTATTTCTGCTAAAGTGGGCAATGCTAACTTCTGAGGGTAAGGGTGTACTTACTTTTTCGACAGAAGAATATAACATCTATTGATATTTCTGTTGAATAAATGATTGAAAAAATTAATTTTCCTTGTAGTTTTGTTCAAGTATATCAACTTTATTAATAGGCGCCGTTTCAAACGTGATCAAATGTTTACTCGTCCAAATATGTCAAAAAAGCCAACAATTTCCATGGGGTGTACTTATTTGACTGTATGTATTTAGTGTTCACAGCTCTGCATTCTTATTGAATGTGTATTACATAGTGTTTGCCATCAGATGAAATGGTGGAGAAGGACACAGCGCAGTAAATATTATTCTGAAAGTAGTTCAGAAACTTATTTATTTATATTATATATGAATTATATTGTTTTCCTGAAATGCCAAATCTCCAAATTCTTACATTCAGCAGTTTTAAAATCAACAGTTCTTATTCCCAAGTTCTTCCAACTCTAAGTTGTTTGGCATTATTGATTTAAAATTGCTATTTTGTGTTCCCAAACATTCCTGGACCATATAGTAAAATGTCAAATGTGGTAGTATAATCCCACGTTATCCGGATTTGGAGATTAGGAAGGTGCACCTATATGCCAAATTTGTTATATCTATATCAGTCTCTTCCCATTACAGTCAATCACAGAGAAATTATACTAACAAGTACGCTACGATTCCTAATAAAATCATGAATTTTTTATTAGTATTCTTCTTCCTTTTATTTGTTAGTAGTGTTAATATTAGCAGCAGTAGTAGTATAGTATCTGGTATCACTCATTTATATTGTTACTGTGTTGTTTAGGGCCAGAGAGGTGTTGGCTTTTCCCCGAGGACTATACTGACCAGGTCTGCATATAATATATTATGCTTTACTCAAATGTGTGTGGCTTTATACCTCTGTGCACTCCGTGTGTGTGCATAAATGTGCACAACTGTTTTCCTGACACACTTGTTCTGATACATTTCTTCACTGTTACCGCACATACCACACACTTAAGAACTGTGTATCTGGTGCCTGCCTACATCTGACAACTTGCCCTGACATCGACAGCTTCCAGATTAGAAGCTCTTCCACGAGTAGGCATATGTGTGGAAAAACAGCTGTTCTATTCTGTTCTCCTTTAAACACACACCTACTTACACATATATTATCCGAAAGACACAGTGTATACATGCAATTATATACAATTTTATAAATCAGATTGGAGCTGCTGACATGTAAGTTAGAATTCCATGAACACATGGATTTCTAACGTACATGTCAGCTGTAAGTTTGCCGTTAGTGCGGTTGCTTTAATCTGGTGGTCCGTTTAAGATTTTTGTGTTTCTGATGACGTCGAAGGTCACATGACAATGCCAACATGGCGAATGTAGTATGTCTGGGATTGTATTCATACTACACACATACTGATTAGTGCGTACTGTTTCAACAGCCTTGTAGTAGGTACTGTCACAGTACACAATTTCGGGCGCAGCCTCAGACTTTTTATGAAAGCCAAATCCAAGTAATGTCGAGTGTCTTTTAACTATTTTTTTAGGTGTTCATAGTAGACTACTAAAAATAGTCATTAGTCAATAGAAAATAATTTCTTCCATTCTCTTCCCCTCAGGAAACTTTGCAGATTGTGCCTAAGTTTTGTTTCCCTTTCAGGATGGACAGGTAACACACGTTCAGGCACACATGCATACTTTTGCCTCACGTCTGTCTTTAGATGCAGATCTTCAGATCCATTCTCTATCTCAGTGTGGCAGTGAGACAGGTGGGGAAAAACTTCACATTTGTCCTGACTGATGTTGAGAGTAAGCAGCGCTTTGGCTTTTGCCAACTATCGGATGGAGCTCAGAGCTGCTACTGCTTTCTCAGGTGAGATTCAGTTTTCTCTTGTGGTTTGATGTGTTCTAACAGTGTTATAAATGTGTGGATGTGTTTGTTTATGCATACAGTTATCTGCCATGGTTTGAAGTGTTCTACAAACTGCTGAATATGCTGGCTAACTACACTAATAAAGGACAGGTAAGCGTAGTCACTGCGATGAGTAGCTTGGTCACTGTGGATTGCGTTTGTTTTTTTGGGGGTGTGGTCTAACTATGTATTTGGGTTTCTAGCCAGTTACACCATGATAATTTCATAAAATATCATGGATTGTGGATCATGGATGCAGTAAATGTTTGGAAGTGGAAA
The DNA here is from genome assembly GCF_001660625.3 of Ictalurus punctatus. NCBI lineage: Eukaryota > Metazoa > Chordata > Actinopteri > Siluriformes > Ictaluridae > Ictalurus > Ictalurus punctatus. The sequence continues at coordinate 242,579 of NC_030433.2, forward strand.
TTGCACCCAAAGCCAACTGCATATAGGGATAGGCAAAGGTTTTCTAACCTAAAAGCCTGTATATCAATTGGGTGGTATTTTGCTGAAAGCTTCTCCGGGTTGGAGAGAGGAATGTTGATCCAGAAGGAAATAAAATCACTAAGTAGCAGACGTGAACAATGAAATTACCCCAATTCAAAATAAGACCTACTGTCAGATAGTACGTGGCGGGTAATTAGATGCTGCTATTATAAGAGATGCATCATAATTATAAAGTTCATTTTCATCTTTTGGACGCCACTAAATCACTACATGCTTTTTTTTAGGAATTGAATTATTTTTTTTAAAACACGTTTTATGTGTACCTGCTACAGGAGAGTTTAAAGAAGGAATCGTTGGAGTCTCTACATGCTTTGCCCATTCCTGACCCTGGAATGTCTGTATACCTGAATATGGTAATAATTTAAGCTTATTAAACATTCACAGGGAAGATCTACATGACTGAGTAGTCTCTCACAAAGCAAATGTTGACAATACTCTAAGGCTCCATCCACACATTTATGGATATCTTTGAAAACATAGCTTTTTGATGTGTGTTTGCATCCCGTCCACATGAAAAAACTGTGAAAATGGAGTTTTAAAATCCAGATGTTTTTGAAAACGCTAATGTCACAGCATGAATTTGCACAAACTCATGGGTGGTGTTGTGTGTGTGTGTGTGTGTGTGTGTGTGTGTGTGTGTGTGTGTGTGTGTGTGTGTGTGTGTGTTATGAATGTGCTAAGACTTTATCATGAATGCAGACTAGGTGGTTAATTTATCATCTGTAATATCTTATTTCATGAAACAGAATACATCTCCATGCACTGTGCTAAAATATTTGTATTAGATGTCCAAGATTAGATGTTCAAGAAAGAATAGGAGACTCTCTGATTCCTAGTACATACAGGACCCTCCACTAATATTGGCACCCTTGGTAAATATGAGCGAAGAAGGCTGCTTTCATGGATATCAAACAATTCAAACAAAACACAGGTTTATCAGAATAAATCTTTGTTAAATATAGATGTGCAACAAATATAGGCTGCCTTTGATTCCCCAGATTATCTGAGATGAGCAAGGCATGAACTGCAGAGTTCATTAGATGTTTGTCTGGGTTCTTTATTTTGTGACTTCCTGGATGACTCCTTGATGTTCTCTTGGATTCACCACTGTTGAATGTTGGTTGGTGGACAGCAGTCTTCAGGTCAGGCCACAGATTTTCAATTGGATTTAAATCTTTGACTCAACCATTCCAAAATTTCTTGTTGGAGCATGCATTTTCACTATAAATGCAGATATCTGGATGACTGGAGCAAGTTCTCTACCTACTTATATTTGGCTCAACCCAAGCTGCTTGTGATGGCATCAAGCTTTCTAGTTCCATCTGCTGAAAGGCAACCCAAGAGCATGACACCACCATGCTTGATTAGAGGAATGGCATTACTTGGGTAATGGGCTGGATTTGGTTTGTACCCAACTTTATGCTTTGGCTTTAGACCAAATGGATCAACTGTATTCTCATCAGGACACCACAAAATCTTTCTCAGAAGTGGCTTTGTTCTGGACACTCTCCCATAGAGGCCAGATCTGTGAACAGCTGGTGATTTTGTTGAGGTCTGCACAGGTTCTCCTGTTTCAGCCAGTGAGCTCTGTAACCTCTCGAGTGTTGTTGCTGGACTCTTGTACACTTCTTTGACATTTGCCCTTCTTGCCAGAGCACTCAGTTTGGCCTGATCTGTCTGGGTTGTGCCACTTTGTTATAATGGATTTCACTGTGCTCTCAAGAAATTTCAAAACTTTGCCAATGTAAATGGGGAGGAGTATTTTTGTTGTGAGGCTGAGTAAACAACAGTTGATCAGGATTTGTTTTTAATGATATGGGTTAACACCTTGAATGTGTCAGTGCTGCAGCGTTCCTCTAGAATGATCAGTAAGTGCTCTCCATTACTGCAATGATATAAACCTTTGTTGTGTCTGGTAAATGTCTGCACACCATTTTGGCAGACTGCTGTGCTAGACAATCCTGGACATTCTGCTGGACATATTACAAAATAAAATACACACAGAATTGTTGGTTATCAGCAGCTGATTTGCATTTCCCATGCTGATTGCAGAACTTTTGTCTTAACATCAAGGGCTTTTTAGCCTTGGAATCAATAACCATAGGATGTAGATTCTTCAAAATATTCACTCAGCTGACAAATTTTAAGCACTCCTTTTGAACTATAGAATAGCCAATAAATAATCTAAATAATGTATTCAAATCACATGTCAAGTAGACTTGGTAATGTATGTTGCAGGATTGTGAACCAATACAAAAAACATACTCACAAGCTTTTGTTCTTCCTCTCAATCTTTAGCAGACCTGTTTCACTGTGCCTGATCTAAGGGAATTGCCAAGTATTCCTGAAAATGTGAGTTACTTTAAACACAATGTAAAGGCCACGCTAACCATATACAAAAGAAACTGTTGAACTGCACACCTGGTGCTTTTAAACAATTCTCATTACATGCAACACACAAAATCACTTCTTTATTTTGGCCATTACTGTTTTCTGAGGAGCGCAGTATCTCCAGGTGTCAATTTCAACCCTGCACAAATTTCACTCTTGTGTGTTAAGTTGAGCTCATTACCATTTCCTTTTCAGTAACTGAAACTGATATGTATTTATTTATTTATTTCAGAGAAACCTGACAGAGTATTTTGTAGCAGTAGATGTAAACAACATGCTCCATCTGTACGCAAGTATGCTGTATGAACGAAGAGTCCTAATCAGCTCCAGCAACCTGAGCACTGTGAGTGTAAACTTTTCTCTCCATTGTGTTATCGTTGTATTCTATATACTGCGCCCTCCACTAATATTCTCACCCTTGGTAAATATGAGCAAAGAAGGCTGTGAATATTTGTCTTTATTGCTTAACCTTTTGATCTTTTGTTCAATTCTCATGGATATCAAAACAATTGCAAACACAACAGAGGTTTATCCCAAAAAATATATCTTTGTTAAATATAGGTGTGCAACAGTTATTGGTACCCCTATGAATTCATATGAGAAAAATATATTTGAAGTATATTCCCATTGATATTTGCCATTTTTTAGTACACCTGGGTGACTGGGAACAGGAAATTGTTCGACCATGACTTGCTCTTTCACTGGGGTATAAATATGAGGTAACACACAGGCCAAATTCCCTTAGTCATTCATAACAATGGGTAAGAGCGAGGTGTGATGTATAGCTGTGATGTGCGGCAAAAGGTTGTTGAGCTTCACACAATGGGACGTGTCCACCATCAGGGCAATAATTAAGAAGTTCCAGTCAACTGGAAATGTTATCAATCAACCTGGAATTTGGACGTGTGTCTATATCGTCTCAACGCACTGTGAAGAGGACGGTTCGAGTGGCCAAAACATCTCCAAAAGTTTAAACAATAAAGATAATTTTTCACAGCCTTCTCTGCTCATATTTACCAAGGGTGCCAATATTAGTGGAAGGCAATGTGTGTATATACAGTACCCTCCTTTCGTTGAAAAACCAGCTGCTACTGCCGAAGATGATGATCTTTCTCTCTCAGTTGTTCTCTTTTTCTCTTGTAGTTAACAGCATGTGTCCATGGTGCGGCAGCCACGTTGTATCCCATGTACTGGCAGCACGTTTACATCCCAGTGCTCCCACAGCATCTACTAGACTACTGCTGGTAAGAACTTGTGTATACACACAGACACCACACTACCAAAACAACACAATATACACAGCCATTGATTAGAAGATAAGTTTATCATTCTAAGTGAGAACACACAAAGAACAAACATCTACTCCTAATGGAAATAAACCTACACAATACAGCAACACAATGACTAATACTTGTTAAACATTAGACAGTTATTGATTGGCTGGGCTGTGTTATGAAGCATGCCATGGTGCACTACAATGTTTTATGGAAATGGTAGAGCACTTTAAAACAAAGGACGATTTCCTGTATGGAACATTATACACTGATTTTAGTCTCAGGACATAAATTGTGTTGTCATTTGAGTAATATTTTGATTTGTAATCGTTCATTTGTATGAATTTGAGAATTTGTTCATGCCCTTGGTTGAGCCATGCTTATTAACTGCTGTGAATTCGTTTGAGTCCCACTTTATCTGGTTTTATAGCTGTATGCAGATTTATGTTGATATTTTATCCGTCTTTCCTGCCATATCAGAAAACATTATCTCATGCTGTTTTCGCCAAAAAATCTGTATTTTGTCTGACTTAATGGTTTAAAAATGACTTAACGTGTTCTCAAATGAATGATTAGTATGGATTAGTATGATTAAATGTTTTAAAAGTCATCAAAAAAGCAGAGGTCTCCATTCTGCTTTCGGTTCACATAGAACTCGATCCGAAAAAGAGTCAAGCTGCTAATTCCAGGCATTGAAACTATTATACAACCTCAAAGCTTTGGGTGGTTGGTTGGAGAAATGATTTGGCCCGTGTACACACACTGCAAGCAAAACAAATTTTTCAAGCTTTGTGTATAGCAAAAAAAGAATCGCCATTCCTATACTTTCAGCAGGGACTGTATTTTTACAACTAAACAAAAATAAAAAAATAAAAAAATGATAGATTAAACAATTTTCAAAATGAATTGATATTTGCAGGTAGATGCTTTGTTTTAGTAATTATAAACTTTTGTGTAAACTACACAGTTCATTTTTATTGTGAGCGAGACAATTCCAACTGTTGTTTATTTAGTCTGTAGTAGTCCTGCAGGGATCTACTGTACCACCAGCATACTCTACGTGTGTGCATGAATAAGGATAACGTTCTACTTTCTCTCTCTTTATGCTAGTGCTCCTATGCCGTACCTTATAGGAGTCCACTCCAGCCTGATGGAGGTAAGAAAATCCCTCACCAGCTTGGGACTGGTTATAGTTTCTAAGGAGATCAGTAAGACGCTGTTTAAACATTATATCTACAGTGGATATAAAAAGTCTACACACCCTGTTACTGTGTGCTATATTTACAAGCAGAAGCTGCTTTAATAAAGTATTTGTCAAAGGGGTTTTAGTTCTTTAGAAAGTTTTTAGTTCTTTTAGGTAGTTTAGATCTGCTAACAAATATGAATTCTATTTGATTGATTGAAATGTTTTGATTCAGCGTGCTTGCTAAAAAAAACTCCCAGAAAAGCCTTTATATGTAGGATAAACCTAATGTTGGACAGAAGAGATCCCAAGGCAGTTTTATTTGAACTAATTTTAAGAACATTAGATATAAATTCACTCAATTTAAGAATAAGGGAAGCAGTACTAAACAGTAAAATGTGTCTAAAATGTAAACTGAGCCAGCAGCTTAGCCTTTACCTTGACTCCCACTTGGTCATGCATAAAATGAAAAAAAACATATTGGATGTGTTGAACTAAATCTCATAACCTATGTGTTTGCAGAAGGTGCGGGTAATGGCTCTGGATGATGTTGTAATTCTAAATGTGGATAGTAATACACTAGAGACTCCATTTGATGATCTACAGAACCTTCCTAATGATGTGGTAAGAGTACACACACACACACACACTCTTGCTGCCTTACGTGAACTTGTGTTAATTTTAATTAGAACCTGTTGTATACATTGTGTGTTGATTTTTTTGTGTGTGTTTTGAAGGTGTCAACTCTAAAGAATCGTCTGAAAAAAGTTTCCACTACAATGGGAAATGGGGCAGCACGAGCGTTTTTGAAATCACAGGCAGCTCTGTTTGGCAGCTATAGGAGCGCTCTACGGATAGAACCGGTAAAACATACACACCTGAGGTCCCAACATCTACTAGCAGACTGTGGACCCAGAAAATTATGTCAGCTGACCAAACTGAGTACTCGAAGTAATACAGTAGCAGAGCTGATAAATGTATGAAAAACTGACCATAGTTCAGTGACTCTAGTTTTCTAAACACAAATTAGCTCAGCTTTTGTAAGAAGTCCTCTGGCGTATTTGATCACAAGCATTTATGTAATATATTTAGCTAACTTAGATTCCCATGGGTTTTTTTTCTTCTTCTTATATTTATTATTTATTTTTCAAATTTAAAGAATTTTATTTAACTTTCAGGTCTGTTTAGCAAACTTATTTTTATAAACAAACCATGTCATATCAACAAGAAAACCAGACTAAAGACAAAGAAGGACACCTCTATTATCCCCAGACTTACACTTGTGGTCATTTTATAACAATTTACTAAAGTAATTTAGAAACTCGCAGAGTTCATACGGTCCTGAAAAACCTAGAACAGTCATGGAATTTTTAAATATCAATTTCCTGTCCTGGAGAAGTTTTGGAAAAAGAAATAAACCCAGAAATTTTGGGAAAAGTTGTGGAAATTTGTTTGGGCGATCAGTCACACCTGCACTTCCATCCGTCCTAACCCCATTACGTGGAATACGTGACACTCGATAATTGCTGCTTGCAACTGTATTTTAATTTATTACTGTTTCGTGCTCTTTATAGGTTTTTTTTTGAAATTTAGAAACATTTCATTTAATTATTTTTGAAGGCATTTTTGCTCTACAGCATTTCTTTGCATGTGCACAGTACTGTGTGTGTATATATATATTAGGGCTGCAGCTAATGATTACTGTATTAAATGATTATTATAGCCATTTATTTTTATTAATCAATTAGTTTACTGTTTTTAAAAATATATTAATTTATCAGATATTTATAAGATCATATGTCACAGCATGATAATATTATCAAGTGATTGTCAGCCAAAAGAGACAAAGAAACACAAGGTGGCGGTATTCTGCACACTTTTATGCAACTAGCAGCACTACACTTGATCTGTTTAAACTATTTGTGACCAGATTTGGCAGATATTTTTTCTTAGTCTTGCGATATGTACACTGTAAGTTTGGGTCTTAGCATCAGGATTCCACGCATGTGACCCCATGTATTTCTGCTTTCAGGATGAGCCAATTACATTCAACGAGGATGCATTCATCACACACAGATCCAACACAATGAGACAGTTTCTCCAGAATGCCACGCAGCTTCAGCTCTTCAAACAAGTATGAAAATACATGTACATACACTTGTCTATACTATGTATAGTTCTATGTAAAAATGTTTCTATGTATTGATGTAAATGCTTAGTTTATAGATGGACGCTTGGAACTGCTGAACTCTGGTGAAGGCTTCAATGATGTGTTTGAGGAGGAGATTAATATGGGAGAATATGCTGGTGAGGATATTTGAAAATATACATTTCATGTATTTGTGCTGGTCCACAAGGTCCAATTTCTTACATTATACATGTTTTGTGGGGAACACTGTCTGTAATGACCTGTCTGTAATGTTATCTGATGCCTAATTGGATGTTCTGTTCTTTTTTTGTGGTACTATGTGTGTGCCCACACTAGGGGTGTAACACAATACCACTCTATCTGTGTTTAGTGCTCCAAATATGCACATCTGTATGTGTATTTAATTTATACACAACCCAAAGAGGGCATGGCCTAAACCAGATTTTAAAAAATAATTATTATTACATATAAACCCTACCATTCTGCCCCTGGATACATTGGAAAACACTGGAGGAAAAAAACACAAGTAGAAATGCCAGCCCTGTAGGCATGGTCTGTGAATAATGGTTCTGACAGTTCCTCAACCTCAGCTATCACTTGAGTTCATAATTGAGGTCATAAGTGATGTGTATAGGACTGTTATTTACATCTGATTTGTGCCATTATTGATTTTTGCTTGTAAGAGCCTGTGACTTTTTCTAACAAATTTAGTTTGTTCTGTTTCCCGAAATATAATCTAGCTAGTAGCCTAATTTAAACCACCATGACCAGGCAGTTAGCAAGGATGGATGAACTTTTAAAAGCATCAGGTATTGACTCACGTTCATGTAAATAAATGTGCTCTTATTTTGTCCAGCAAGCTCCATATCTGACCGCTCACCCCCGTCAGTAAAAACCTGAAGGCCCGCAGTCCAATGCACACTTCTAATCTCGAAGCTTTATAAACAAATATTATCTGTTTAGAGCACTTTATCTGCTCCTTCTGAATAATGTATTTGCATTCACATTAATGGCGTTTTGGCAAATGCCCTTATCTATAGCAACTCATAGAAACACATCTTCATGTTAGTTCCCTAGCTCAGGGACTAAGAGTACCACCAGTATAAAAACAGGTTAGTACAGTATAAAAATGAGACAGTGATTTTTTTTTTTTTGATTTTTTTTTTATATAATAACAAACAAGTGCTAATTTAAATACTTAGTGAAGAGGTAGCAATGGGGTGGTGGTGTGGGAGAATATAGAGATGTCAAAAATAAGTTGGGCGACTGCATTCTGGCATGAGAGAGCCAGTTTAGTGATGCAGTGACAGATGTTGAGATCTGAGAGTTGTCCAGGGAGATCACAAGATCGTTGACTTGGGGGTGCGTTTCCAGATTTGGACAGCAGCTCAGTTTTGCCAGGATTAAGTTTCGGCTGATTAACTACTGTCCATGATGAGATGTCTGACAGAAAGAAAAGAGAAGTGATATCTGGGTCTGAAGCATGCAGAGTGGGTTTCTTCAGGATGGATATAACCCAAGCTGTCTTGAATACAGTTGTTCTATGGAGTCAATAATGAAAGTAGAGTTGAAGGGGAGGAGGTATTGTGAGATTAACTGGAGCATTGAGGAAGGGATGAGATCCAGTGGGCAGGTGCTGGGATTGCAGGACAAGATATCTGCAGGATCTGTTCAGTTGATAGGGGAGAAAAATGTGTCAAAGAAAGAGGAGGGAAATCTTGACGGTGTAGTGCAGTAATGCCAGATCTTCTTGTTAAAGAAGGGAGGATGGTGAAGGAGGAGTGCAGTCTGAGAGCTTGGGGTAACAGGGAGCAGGGTAACATTGAAGAGAGGAGACAAGAGGACTGGAGTCTTGTACTTGTATTCGGCTATGTAGTGTTTAGAGTGGATGTATTTCTTTAAGTGGAATCACTCCCCTAAGCATTGATTTCAGTTTCCTCTCTTGCTCTGGTTAATACACGAGTTAACTTTTTTCATTTAAGTCTAAATGAAATTTAGTTCATTCAGTAGTTTCTTTTCTTTCTTTCTATTTTTTTAATTTATTTATTTTATTATTATTTTTTTCTTTTTTAAGTGCACTGGTGTTCACAACATCTAATGCAATACTCAGGGTTTCCGCATTCTCAGGGCTTCAGTCTGGTAATAGAACTGTATTCAGGTGGCAACAATCTGTATTTACTCTATGTAAAATATTTGTCTTATATACACATTATTTGTTTATATATATATATTTATTGGTCTTGTTTTATACAGGTAGTGATAAAGTGTACCATCAGTGGCTTCTCACATTTAAGGTTGGTGTACTTGTTTTTGCGTGTCTTGGTTTTCTGTATCAGTATAATAATAATAATAATAATAATAATAATAATAATAATAACCTTGCATTTCCCTCACAGAAAGGGGGCGGGGCCATCTTTAACACTGTGAAAACAAAAGCAAACCCTGCTATGAAAACTGTCTACAAGTTTGTAAGTCCAGTATTCTCACAGATAGCTCAAACTTTTAACCACAGTTTAATACACTGTAAATAATAAAATAATAAAAATTCTGAATATTAAAAAAAAATGGCACATAGCTATGTCATCATATATTAAAATATTATGAACAATACAAGTAGATTCATCTTATTATATACATAAAATTTTAAAATGCCTCAAAAAGATATTTACACAATTTATAATATTTGAATTATGTGTATTTAATGTGTACTACTTTTTGTTGCTGGAAATGTTGCTGCATCTATAGATAGAGTATTTCCATAAATATTTTGCTATAAGTTCCAGTTCAGGAGTTTCTGCCAAATGTGTAGTTATCCTGTAAAGAAGTCACTAGCCTCATTCTAATGGATTTTACCTTCAGGTTAAATGCCGTGTGTGTTTTTTAAGTATTGTATGATTTCTTATTTATGCTTGTACTAGAATTCACTTAGCTCCTTGTCAGGTTTCGATAATGTCTGGTTTTGCAGGCAAAGGACCATGCCAAGATGGGCATCAAAGAAGTGAGGAGTCGTCTTAAGCAAAAGGTTCATTCACATGTTTTCACTTGACAGAACGTGACAGAACGCCACACACACAGACACACACACACACACACACACACACACACACACACACACACGCACGCACGCACACGTCATAAACACTTGCACCTGTATGACTTTTTGCAGGAGATGGCAGAGAACAGCCACTCCAGCAGCAGAGATGACTCTACCTCCACCTGGGAACAGAGACGACCAATTACAGTGCACCTTGGACAGGTACGCAGGACATTCTGTTGACACCATTTGAGTGTGTTATATTTTAGTCATTGTCGTTTATCTGTCTGTGTGTCTGACGGTGTTGCATGCTCCATTTGCTAGATTATCACTCTCTTTCTGGTTACGGACAGTAGAAAAATGGAACGCCAGTGTACTGTGAATGAGTTAATTTCAATCATTTAATCATTTAAAAACTGTACTTAGTTTGAGATGTACACAAAAGCAAAATAAATCAGGATGGGGCAAATACTTTTTCACAGCACTGTAGGTATCCGTGTGGCCCGTAGAGGTCTCCTTTCTGCAGCTCTGACTCATTTTGCTGGACAGACGGTCCTTTCCCAGCCTGTTGAACATATAATCTTCATTCAAACTCTGTATGAATTCAAATGATCTTGTACTGTGTGCGCTGATATCTCTGAGGTACCGTGACTATCGTGTGTGTGTGTTTGTGTATGTGTAGTCTTACCATCCCTGGGCGCTAGCAGCAAAAAGACCACGCAGCAACTTGGAACTTGAGAGCAGTCATGAACAGTAAGTTTAATTAGCATTAAAATGTTTTAAATTCCCGTTTCAATGGTCTTAAAAATGAAACCGAAATGACACCGTAAAGAAGATTTATTTTCACTATCTGCTATCGAAGCACCCTGGGTTCCAGAACACCTCAGCAGTGCTGCAGAAATTCATACAAAAGGAGGGGACCAAGTACTGAGCGCATAAATTAACATAAATTAACATAATTTTCAGAAGGTTGAAATTTCTGTATCACATTTCCTTTATTCTAATATCTTATACTAGATACTGGATTTTTTATTTCCGTGAGCTGTAAGCCGTAATCATGGAGATTAAAACAAAAAAAGCCTTGAAATATTTCACTTTATGTGTAATGAATCTAGAACATATAAAAGTTCCACTTTTTTAAAATTAAATTTTGGAAAAATAATTAACTTTAACACAATATACTAATTTTTTGACATGCACCTTTATTACTCTCCTGTTAGATGTTTTCTTGCCATCTTCTCATTCATATGACATTGTGTTAGTTTTTTTTTTTCCAATTTTATTTTTAAATTGTCCAAATTTTGGGGTTTAAAGGCAATGGTGTAGACACTATTGAAAACTGACACATGTACTAAAAGTCTGGTAGTCTCAGAGACGTTAACAACCCACAGGTCATTTGTATAATCTGAATGGAGAGAATATAAAACCAGCTTAAGTACCTGCGTAACAAAATGATGAAGACACACAAATTTCCCCGTCACTAAGTCACCGACTCTGAATATGCGCTTAGTGTTTATTTATTCAGCACCGTACACACAAGCTATAGAACTTATGCTATACAAAAAAAATCACATCACAGTTACATTCAATTACCAATCTGTGTCACCCCAAATACTTGGATATTTTTATTTAGTTTAACATATTCACCTGTACTACCTGTACAGCTGTAGCCACCTGGCTAATGTTATTATACATAGCCAATGTAACTTACCCAATATTTCATTACAGAGGGTTTGAGGGTATTTTCTCCTTTGATTGCTGCTAAAAATCTTTAGTGATCAGGTTCTTTTGGAATGGAGTAAAACTGAATGTTTGTTGCATCACACAGTGCAGAACATTGAAGACGTTGATGTTAATTAGTAACTCCTGAGTCAGTAGTAAATATCAGAGTGGCCGTACAGCTTGCGTAGAATGGCATCATTTTTTGTGAAATTGTGTGAATTTTTTTAAGCTTGTGTTAAATTTGTTATTCACCTTTATATAAAAATGTAAGCTTATACCCTTTATGTATATTATATAGAAAATATTGAATGAGTTACTATGAAAAGAAAGAAATTGTATTTACTTTTTGCACAATAATTAATTAGGCACAATAATTATATATTTTTCCCACTATATTTATCTCTTTTGCATTCTCTTTAGTTTTTTTCTTGCCTTGGTGTTTCTATGGTTCACGCCAATGTATTCACAGCTAACACCTAGCTTCTTTTGTGTGTGTGTGCGTATATGTGTTCCTGCACACTGTCGGTCTCTCTGTCTCTCTCTCTCAGTGATTCTAGCTTTATGCACCCTACACGTCACTACACTGTGTTTCTGTGTGAGGACTCTTCTGGTGATGAGCTGTCGCAGGACGATGACTTCATCTCTGCTTTTCCTGATCACTTCCTTCTCTCCACACCCTTTCAATGGTCTATTGTTTAATCTGCCTTTGAACCACTCACAGCCTGCCCCCTATTCTCTACCAGTAGTAGACCTGAAGTAATTTATAGCGTTCCTCTTAATGACATGTTGCATTAAAATGCGTTTGTGAAGCCTGAAACACTAGGACACTGGACACTGTTTGGTACAAGCAAAAGGGACACTATTTACCAGTTGGGCTTTTGTCAGTTAGGGCCTTCAAAATAAATATATTCTGGATTTGAATGTGCATCATTGAGTGAGTATATTCTTTACCTGAGAATGCACTACCAGCACTCTAAAATAAAATTTAAAAAAATGACTATGTAATATAACATCCAGATAGGACAGCAAGAAAGATCTAAGAATGGTCAGTGACATGGATAGTGTACTGAAGTTATAATGTGTGTGTGTGTGTCAGGTCTCAATCTTATCAGTCTCTGAAGGACACAGAGCTTGTGGAAAAGAAAGAGGAAGCGGGGACAACGTGTTTCCAGGGAAGACCAACCATGCATGGGCCAATACATACTAAGTTATCTGAGCTGAGTCTTTTAGATGATTCTTTCAGCAACCAGCAGGAGAAGCCTACATATGCCTTACATACGATAACCACAGACACCGTGCTCGACTCAGGACAGAGCCTAGAGGAACCAAGTCCGGTCTGCAAGCCGATTGAACAGCATGGCAACTTCAGCCACCAGGTGCCCTCTACATAGTAATATCGAATTCACTTAACATGTGCTTCTCTTTTCTACATGTATTTGTAAATGTGTGTTTATATTTAAATGTTCATACACCTTGTATTTGTGTGTTGGGTGTTTGTGTGTCTGTAGCACACGGAGCTCAGTGGTGATGAAAATACTCAGACACTACTGGGCCTGAAGCACACCAGTTACAACAGATTTTGGAGGCAGAAGTTACCAGACACTGTAGCCTTTTCCAGCCAAGATTTGTCCTCCTTTAATACGCCATTGTCTGTGCTACCACTGGAGCCCTGCACTCCCAGCAACGATAGAGCTTCCCCTGGTCCAGAGATGATGGAGGAAAGGAGTATAACAATTCCTCGCCCACAAGCACAGAAAAAATTAAGAGAACCAGGAGCTGTGCTTTCACCAACAGTGACTTTGCTGAAAGGTCTGAGACAGGATGAAAAAGAGGGGGCAGAAAGTGTGAAAAGGCAGGTGATTCACCAGACCCTCAATACACCCCCACTGACACAGTCTCAACCACCCAGCACAGATCCAGGGCCTGACCTGCTCCACCTGCTAGACCCTCTAAGTGGAGGAGAAGAACCCTATGAACCATCACGTCCCCCGCGGCCTGCTTTGACTCCACTTCAAGGCCAGCGTTCTCTTAACCCCTTCACACAGGTCCCCCACTACTTCCTCCAAAAATACTATAACCCTGTGCCTCCAGACAACACCTTCAGCACTGCTTACTTGTCACCACAAACTACTGCCTATTTCCATACCCCACCTGTCTTTATGTTTAGTCAGGCTTCCCCTGTGGGTGGAGCCACGATGAATGGGGCATGGCCTGTAGACAGAGCCTCACCAGCCTCCAGCAGTAGCACCTCTCTATACAGTCTGATTGATTCTCCAGCCCCATCCTGTCTATCCCAGGTTCTACCCCCCACCCACCTGGCAGACAAACCTAATGACCCTTTCAGTGACCTTCTCACCATGGCAACATCATCCACTGTTATAACCACACAAACAAAAAGGAAAATGGAAGATTTGCATAGAAAATGGGAGACTTTTGACTAACCTACCTGACTTGTCTCTGAACCAATAAAGATCTATTATATTTAAACAGACAATGTATAACTCCTCCAGGTTAAAGATTCAGTTCATACCCTTACACTAAAGGTTAAGATAGCACAGTTACACAGGAAACAGGTGTTTCATTATGGGTGGTTGCTATATCAACCACATCCTCCAGCCTGGACACTAATATTACTTGTTGATGCTTGTTTTTTCCCTGCTTCAGCGCAGTGCCACATTTGAAGTGCACACAAGTTTATGTACTGATTTGAATGATTGCATGAGTAGTCATTTGAAATAAGTGATTACACACACTGTAGATTAAACAGCTAAAACATAAAACATGACTCCAATATGCTCACCCACAAAACACTATACTGTTCAGATCAAAATGATTATTTCAGTCAGCTTTTGTGTATGTGACATGTTAACTCATACTAAACCCCTGCTTCCCCTATGGAGCGAGGCTATATGAGGCCTAACAATGACTTAATCCCTTAACCCTAATCCTTCGCTGTTCCATTGATTAGACTTCACCTGAATTCAAGCACAAATCTACATGAGAGTTGAACACAGATTAGACATCTGCTTATAGTCCCTGTCCCATGTAATAATGAATATGAAAGTGAGGGCCATATTCAGAGTAGGTGATTTAAATCGGCGACTTGGGTCCGACTGTTATGTCCATATTTATGAGAGAACTGACTTTTTTTCACACTGAGGAAATCAGAGGATACAGCATATAAATTTGAGACATTGCATATCTCAAGGACCAAATTTTTATGTATAAAATTATGAAGTACACTGCAAAAAAATGTATATCTTTGGAAATGAACATATCTAACTTTTCTTATAATGAGAAGATCATAATTCAAATATAAGATTATTCAGTTTGTTTTTAGATGCGTGTAATTATTTC
This sequence comes from Ictalurus punctatus, assembly GCF_001660625.3. Taxonomy (NCBI): domain Eukaryota; kingdom Metazoa; phylum Chordata; class Actinopteri; order Siluriformes; family Ictaluridae; genus Ictalurus; species Ictalurus punctatus. The sequence continues at coordinate 257,770 of NC_030433.2, forward strand.
AAGTCAAAACATTATGTTGGCAGATTCTTTTATTTCTTTCTAGATAAATGATAAAAATTAGAAAGATTATCTGCCAATAGAGCAAGATGATTTCAAGCTTGAACTTAGTAAAATATGTCTAGAAATAGGTTTAATAATCTTGTTTTATTGTAATCTTATAAGAAGAACTACTAAATAATGTGGCTATATTCAAGATATTTTCACTTGCTAAGATGTCATTTTTTGCAGTACACGCTTACTTAAAGTGATCATTAAACGTAATAGATGAGTGCGTGGTCATCTTATCCGTCACTCCTTGGGTAAGTTGGGTAAGCCAAATCATTGGCATAAATTAATTCATTCAACAACTGAAAATGATTAATAATAAATACATTTTTTAAAAAACCCTAACCCAGAGTAGGGCAGTCCTGGAAATGTCTGAGCATAGCATTTATTTTTTCCGTGTTTGAATGTAGTGTAGGAGAAATCATTGTTTATGTTCACCTTTAGTGTATTTCCATCTAAGCAGAGATTGGCCCACTCAGTGGTGGAGATCACAACAGCTCATGAAGGAATTGAACTCTGGCCCCACTGTGACATTACATTCCACACGGAATGTTTCATCCTTATTGGCATTACTGCACTGGAGCTACCTGGACACCATGTACTTTCCCCAGGTTCCACATCGCCCACCCCTCAGTGATGCTGTGATCATTTCCACATGCTCTCATGAAAGAGATTTTGACTGACCAGGGCACTACACACTTCTCAAACTGTATGAATTATTGGGAAGGAAATCAGTTTGCACCAGTGTTTATCATCTGCAATCTGATGGGCTGATCTAACTGTTTAACCAAACCTTAAAACATGATTCACAAGTTCATTCATGATTACAACTGTAATTGTGATGAGTGGCTTGAACCCCTGTTATTTGCAGTATGAGAGGTTCTACAAGCCTCCATGGGGTTCACTCTGATTTAATTATTGTATGGCCAGAGGCCACATAGCAACGATCATGGAAAATAAAGATGAGGACTTTCACAGAACAAAAACTTAATTCAATATGTTCTGAACCTGAGAGCAAAACTCCATACAATGGGGCAATTAACAGGAGAATTTTCTCCAGGCTCAGGAATGGCAATTCCGGCTATATACAGCAGTGATCGACTACATGATTTTTAATGCTTGAGCGATAAATTGCTTGTATTATTACACATGTTGAGCTCTAAATTACTCGTAAAAGTGGCAAGGGCCCGTTGAGGCCACATGACAAATCAGGGATGTTAAGTGTTGCACTGCAAGTTTCCCCACCTCATTTTGCTAAAACCATAGAGAGAGGTGGTTCTGTCACTGTGGTGAGTCAGTCTCGAGGAAGAAGCCGGGACATGAGGTGAATCTAAAATATGTGGCTAAATCCATCCTGGCCCCCTGTGGAAACAACCTCTCCCTATCCCAAAGGACAGAGGTTGGCATGTTTTTACCTCTACCTGGTCACATTAATCTAATAGAGCACCACACTGGAGGGGGTTATGCGCATTTGCCCCTACCATTTGAACTGATCAATCAGAGGGGTTCGGCTCACTTTTATTCAACACTGGACTTGCCAGTGATATTGGCAGAGCCCCTTAACCCCAAAGTCCCACGAAAAAAATCTGGTTGCTCTACAGCAATTCCTTCACCCACATGCCTTCAGTCTCTGACTGGACCATGCTCTACTCCAGTGGCTCTACCACATGAAGGATGTGTGAAGATCACTCTGTTATCTGGTACATTAACCATTTAGCTTCAGGGTTTGGATATAAAGGCTCACACTGTGGCTCAGGGGAATCTCAGGGTGCAGATGGCTGTGGCAGATTTCCTCAGTTAGGGGTGGTCAGTGTTAGATGGTGGCAGGTATGAGGCAGCAGAGGTGTGGTGGAGTGCTGGTTTGTGAATGGAGGGTAGAGTTGGGAAAATACAGGGTAAGGAATGAGCATGCATCTGTGATGATTAATGAACAAGTGTTTGTTTCAGTGAGCAGCTGTGAGATCATAAAGGAGAAAAGGAGAGAACACAGGCCTGCTGCATGGCCTGAGATGTTCGCGGCACATTGAGTTTCCTCTTTCCCCTCCAAACTACTGGGTTTTACAGTTAATAATTCAGTTCCAAGGCTCTGAGACTCCAGCGATCGCCAAATAATACCAAAATTCCTCCAGGAGTGCATTGCCGACTCATACAGGAAGTCGCAAAAGAACACAGAAGCGCAGGCCTTGCACACCTCAGATAAGGTCAGCATGCAGGGTCCATATTTAATGGCATCAATGATGGAGGATTTGGCCCTCAAAGGCCCACAGAAACTGAAGTAATAAACACTCACTTTGAAGATGTCACAAAGTAGGGCTGGGTATTGCGACCAATTTGACAATTTGATTAAATTAATATTTATATGGTTTCGATTAGACTTAATATCGATTAGTTATCAATATTACAATTTAAATGTTAGTTTTGCAGACATGGAATCCATATTTGAATATAAATGCTGGTAACTGAAACCCTCCTACTTAGCTATATTACTGAAATACACATTTACATTAACAATAAGGCCCACACAATTATGTTTAATTACCTTTTACTTTGAGTAACAAACATTGTCACAAGAAATCATAAATATGTGCATACAATGCACACAAGGTAAACACAAACTGCACATTACTGTAAAAATGATACAAACGTTGTAAATGTGCAACAGTGAAATTCATTATCTTGAAACGTTTAAGAAATAACAGATTTCAAAACATGAAAGATGGCGCCATCTTCAGGACGAGAGGCGAACTACAGATAATATTCACATCCTCTCAAGTAAAGCACGCGCATTAAGAATCGATTCGGGGATTTCCAGAATCAATATCGTTTCGTTAAATTGAAGATAGATTAAAATCAATAAAATATATATATATTTTTTTACCCAGCCCTACAATAAAGAAACTGTTATTTGCAGTTTTTACCTCTTACCTCTACCATGGCCTTCTATCAAAATGGAAATGCCCCTCTACATGTGATCTAGGTGGTGGTGTTTTTTATTTAATTAATTAATTTAGTTTTCCATATTATCTCAATTTATGTCACCAAACACTTTGCTATTCAAGAAAGGTCAGACAAGTCTGCTGAGCATCAGAATCTACCAGAGCTGGGCTGCAGTACTGCTGCTGCAACCCACAAATAAAGTAAATCTGAGGAGATATTATTAGGTGGCTATTGTCAATTATGAGCATATTCCTTGATCCAGTAAAGACCTCACTTACTCAGCAGGTACTCCTTAGGTAGGAAACTGGCCAGAAAGATCCCATGCACACGCACGCGCACACAAAAAAAAGGTATTCAGTTTTTCAAATACTTCCAATTTAAACCTGAATACAGAAATAGCGAGTGGCATTGTGTTAAAGCCCTTTTAGTTTTTATGCATATTTTATAAAAAGGAATGGGTCACTGGAATTTTACAATTTTATATTAATTAATTTATTTATTTTAAATGCAGAGTTTTTCCATTACATGCAACAGCTGATAGGCAGTACACAAGGAAATAATGGAGGAGGGGAAGTCCTTGTACTGCCTTAAAAATTACTTAGAAAGGCTCTTGTAAAGAGTTTAATGTTATATGGCTAGCCCTTTTTTGGTAATTAAATTAAAAAAAAAAAAAAAATTAACATGTTGATGCATTACACATTGATAAAATCAAGAACTTCTCAGAAAACCATCCATAAGATCCATATAGTATGGCAAATACTTTTGTTTTTGCTACACACCAAACAAAGTTGGGGATGAGATCAAAAGATTAATACGAGACGATAGAGCAAGCATTCATTTCCTGATATTAACATCTAGATATGTTAGACAACTTGGAACATGGCACCTTTTGTTTGAACTCACCCATTTTTAAGTGATCAAATATATTGGAACATGAAAGGTGTTTGTCACCCAGGTGTGCCCTTGTTGATCATTTAAACAAATAATAGCACCGAATGTCTCCTCTTGGTTTGAGCCCTTGATTTTGTACAGTTAGTGAGCAGAAATACAGAAGCCATACCACAAGATGCAAACCAGTCAACAGGAACAACTGGAAGCCCAGACTGGATTTTGCAAAAAAAATTATATTATATTATATTATATTATATTATAAATAATGTTCACATACATACAGAGATGCCACAAAAGTTCTGTAACCAAGATAAACATGTAGCAAGTGATGGAAAAGCCAAAGTGTGGAGAAAGAAAAGGATTTGCTCATAATCCAAAAACAAAGGTCATTGGTCAAGTACTATGCAGGTAGTGTTATGGCTTGGGCTTGCATGGCTGTGTCTGGAACAGGGTCACCTGTCTTTATTGATAATGTAGCTCATGATGAAGTCTACAGAAACATTCTGCCTGCCAAGTTACAGGAAAATGCATCCAATCTAATTGAGAGGAACTTCATCATGCAGCAAGACAATAACCCAAAACACACTGCCAACACAAAGGACACAGAAGTGGAAGGTTTTAGCCTAGCCAAGTCAGTCATCAGACCGTAACCCAACTGAGAATGCATTTCACCTCCTGAAGAGGAGACTGAAGGGAGAAACTTCCTAAAACGAACAACAACTGAAAGAAACTGCAGTACAAGCCTGGAAAAGCATAAAAATAAAAAAATAAAATAAAAAAAGAGAATACAACAGTTTGATGATGTCAGTGGGTTGCTGTCTTGATGCAGTTACTGCAAGCAAGAGATGTGCAACCAAATATTAAGTGTATTACTTTAAGACTATCTGTACTGATACTTTTGCTCACCTAAAAATTCGGTGGTCTGCCAACAAAGGTGCCATAATCTAAAGTTCTTTAAAACACATCTAGATGTAAATATAGGAAATTAAAGCTGAAATTCTAGTCTTATATTAATCTTTTTTTTATCTCAAAGCTAAATGTCAGTGTACACTGAAAAGAAAAGAATTTGCCTTGGCTTTCCAATACTTTCGACAGGGACTGCACATCTGAAAATTCTTGACTTTACTTTCCATAGGATCTGCATCCTGCATACATCTGTCTGAGATACCCGACAAACTACGCTTTCATGTTAATAAAAAGGGGCATCTTAAACTGGGTGGAGCCGTTTGAGAGATCATTTAATTTTTTGTTAATATTCATTGTTTTGTTAAATAAGACCGGCACACCATTCAAAATGACTGCAATGCTCAAAAGTAATGATTCCCACAAAAATCCCAACCATGTATCCTATTAAAAACAATCAACTTAACAAGGGCTGCAAACATATTTCTAAACATCTCAAACACATTCTTAAACATAAACTGGGGTTGCCAATACCAGCAGAATTGTTTGCTTTTATACCACATCATACAGATTTCACACGTGCATAAAAAAAGTCAAAAGAAAAACAGAAATAAATGAAAAGTGTCGTCTATTTGGCTTGAAAACGGAGACATTGATATTCCATTCCCTTACAAAAGCTTTAAGAAAAAAATGGTTGAATTAAATGTCTTACCCTATAAAAGTTTGTTTAAATTGAGTTTTACTGAGTGATTACCGCTGTTTTTCTTTTGGAGAGTGATGGCAGGCTGAACAAGAACTGAACATGAGTTTGAATTTGTTTAGGCAGTTCCTGGTGCACCTCCTTGTGGTCGGACCTCTAGTCAATGTATTGTGAAAGCCAGCGGAAACCCTCCCCATATCCCTCTCTCTTTAGCACGCTGCACATGAACACTTCCAGTGGTCTGGTATTCAGTTCTTTAAGGGGAATATTACCCTGTAGAAAGAACAAACACCATATGATAGATGATTTTATTTTGGCAGTTAACTGCAGGGATTCTCAAAATGTAAGTGGCAGATTTTTGTATTCCAATCAGTTAACTTAGCCTTTAAAATATCTGAAATAAACAAACAAAAGCTAAATTAAAGCACGTATGTCGCCACAATCACGGGTACAGCCTATAACATCACTCCTCTAAGTACACATTAAAAAGTTATACGATAAAATATGTGCAAAAAAGGCTCGTCTTACCTTGCCAGTTGTCTGTCCATACAATCCAAACAGTTCACGAAGTTTCTCCTCACTTATGGCCTCTGGCTTATCAATCTTGTTACCAAGAATCAAGATAGGCACGTTTCCAATAGTTTCATCCGTCATTAGTGCCTGTTGTAGGAATGCACAATAAAATAAAATGTGTTAGATTTGCATATGATCAAATCTAACTAATGTGCGTGTCCATAAAATTAATAATTAGATACTGAACAGGTTCATCATACAGAGATAAACAAATCTGAGCAGAACATTTTAACAACCATGATCTGAGGTTTCATCAAAAATATGCCCATGCAAAGCTAGTTTTTGGAAACTGGACATCCGAGTTGACAGACTGGACAAAAGTCGCTCACATCACCACAGCAACTAATAATAATCCTCTGTATGATCATTTCTGATAATAGTTTGGTGGCTCTAATTGCATAATTTCTGGTAGTATGCTGGTGGCAGTGGCCATCAGGGAAAACAAGGCTGTCTGTGTACATCTGGAAAACACCTGTGAAATAAATGAGGGGTACTCAGATATTTACCAAAAATCTGAGCCTGTGTGGTAGTGGTGTGTGTACAGGTAAGTGGGGTGTGTAAGTAGATAATAAAATAATATCAGATCAACAACTAGAATGTTTTATTCCCCTTGTTTTATTTTCTTGTTTTAATTGTTTAAGATCCATGAGAGCAGAGTATTTTTGTGGATTTTTTAACAAAAGATCAAAAAGTTAAACAAACAAGACGATTTTTCACAGCCTTCTTTGCTCATATTTTCCAGGGGTGCCAATATTAGTGGCAAGCACTGTATTATACCTTTTGGAATTGGTCTCATCAGACCAGAACACATTTAGCCACATGTTTTGGGGTGATTCAGTTGGGCTTGGATGTTCTTTGTGAGAGACTTCGGTCTAGCCGCCCTATCCCGTAGCACAGACGTGAAGATCTTTATGATGTTGTAATTTCGCATTGCGTGTGGGAAAAGTTCCGACACGATTTGTCTTGGTTTAGTTCTTTTTTTTTTTAAATCACAAAATCATTTGACATTCTTTGTAGGAGTGGACAAAAATACTCTTTTTAGCTAACCCACCAGGCAAGTAAAAGCACCAACATCTTTGTTCAGCATCATGTTTGTTTCCATGAAACCTTATTGACCCTGCTAAAAAGTGGAAGCTGACAATGTATTAACCACACTGTGAGGAATCTGGAACAAATGAGTAGTTTTTGCAGAATTTGAATGACAAAATGAGAGCATATTTTGCATTTACGACTTAAAGATTCAGATATCTTAAGTCTTGCCAAGTAAAGTTCTTTGAAATTCCTTCAGAGTTTCATGAGTCTTTACTCATCCGTCTTCAAGATCTTACCAAGGCCTTCCCCTTCCTCTGTTACCACAAAGTTGAAAGCATTCAAACATATAGGATGTAGTAATCAACATAAACGGAATAGAAGCTACTAGGTATAGGCAGAATCAGAAATAAAACAATCAACTCCCCAGAATCCACACATCAATGTCTGTGTACACAGAAAGTGACTAGCTAAAACACTGCAGGAATTCTGGGAAAACAAACAATTGTGAAAAAGTTCAATTGTGTTCATGTACTGAAATATGCACACAGATGGAGAGAGAGGGAGTGATCGCTGTATGATGCCGGCATTAGAGTTCACTATGTGCTCCGATTTTAATTACCATGTATTCCCATGCATTTTTTTTTTTTACAGCCCACAACATACAACGCACGTCAAAAGTTTTGGAACAACTTGTATTCATCATTTTTAAATATACATTCAAAATTTTAAACACTCAAATTTTATCTACCCAAAAGTATAGGTCCCTATACAAATCACAATCATAAAATGTTTATTATTGACTGTTTAGTGAATTGAGAATTATTAAAAATCACAATTTTAATGGGACGATCTCTTAAATAAATAAATAAATAAATAAATAAATAAATAAATAAATAAATAGCCACTTTATCCTGGTACGGGTCACTAGTACAGCCTAGCTTGGAAATTCTGGGTGCAAGAAGAGATTCACCCTGGATGGGATGCCAGTCAAAAGAAAAAACAAGGGGACATGGGCAGAACACCGGAAACTGTGCACAGACAATAATCTGAGCTCTGGATGGAAATGTGGACCCTGGAACTATGATGTACAAACACTGCCACTATGTCACTATGGAACAATTTAACTTTAATCTAACTTTAGCAAAACCTGTTAAATATCACTGTGACTAAATTCTTGCACACAATTTAAAAAAAAAAAAAAAGCCTTTTCTGTCTACACCTCAACTTTAAGAAACTAGAAATATACTTCACCAGAATTATGTTGAAATGTTTGTATTTATTTGTTAAATGTTGCCCAGGCTATTTGCGATTTCCTGTTTTAGGAAAAACATTTTTAAGGAGAAAATAAAACCCAAGAACTCACATCAAGTTCTGTTTTGGATTCAGCCAGTCTCGGGTGGTCTACACAATCAATGAGAAAGACAATGCCGTTGATTGCAGGGAGGTAGTTTTTCCACACTCTTCGGGCTAGGATACAAGATGTGTTAAGTGAGTATTGTGTCAGACACACACACACACACACACAGAAAGAAGGAAATGTACCATGCTTCAAGAAAAACTACTTGCCCTGTGCATGGCCACCAAGGTCAAAGGTGGTAAAGGTCATACCAGCAATAGTCAGCTCTTCTGAAGCTAAGGAATAAAATGCAAAGATACTTGTTTCTTACAACCATTACATCATCATGATGAGTACCAATTTAGCACAAGTGATGGACAGCACACAATATAGTATATACTAAGGGAGTAATAATCCGATGATACAGATCAATATATTGTTTTAAAAGGTAACAACTGAACTTAACCAATCGATTATTACTGCATTATTGTTGAATATTGAGGTCAATGTTGAATGAAATAATTAACCATGCATCTGTGTTTATTTTATATGATGAGAACTCACTTGGATGTAAGGTTGGCACATGTTGCCCCAGTCGATCATCTTTAAGCATATGCAGTAGTGTGGTCTTGCCAGCATTGTCCAGACCAAGAAATACTAATTTACCTGATTTTTTGTACAGTCCTAAAAGAATAAGAACATTTTTTTTCAGAATTGGTCTCAAAGGACATGACATCTAGATGATTTTGGCATTCATACCTACTGCATCCTACAGTACCCAAGTCAAGCTCTCAGATTATCTTCCCTGTAAACAATACATACAGTGCATTGCCTTTATTATCTTAAAAAATACAACTTAATGTGCAGCTAAGTCTAATGAAGGCTAACTATACAAAACACTTAACCTGACAGTGAGGCTGTACCTTTCAGTCAAATATTGAAATTGTTAGCAATTAAATTAGGCACAGATCTGCAACATAGCATTATTACATGTCAATGAATAACATGCTCTTGCAGCAGATTAAATGAAGGTAGATCGAGTGTGATCTACCTTTAGCCATTTCCACCGCCACATTCAAAAAAGCAAAACCAAAAGACCCAAAATGGGTTTGCCTTTTTTAACTTAAAAACTACAGATTAATGTGACAGTTGAAAGTCAGGAAGAACTGTTACAGAGGAATCTGAAGTCATTTTTTAAAATCTTCATTAAAAAGTGGGTCTTACCAAGAAACTGCAGTACATTACTAAAACCACTATAAATCCAATCAAATATGAAGGACATATCCAGATCGTGTTAATCCTGAAAAAGAGAAAGTGGAAAAAACCAAACTTAAAACCACTTTGGAGCATGAAATTATTTACACCCCCCCCCCCCCAGTTCTAGTTCCACAAACAGTGGACTCATTACTTAACAAAAACATATTGCATTAACTTAATGTTGACCAACGTAGGACATTTCTTTCAACAAATCACTACCAGCTTTGGTCATCAATGTCTGCCTACTAACTAATTCTTAAGCTATTTGGAAATTACCTCCAGAACACACCAATTAATTGCATAACTGCATTTGCACTGCTGTCCGGAGCGGAGAGGTATGTTCTAAAGGGAGTTTTCTGGGGACTCACTAAATGATTTGTTAAAAGAACTGCTGATCCAAGTACATGTCCTACTTCTGCATTGTATTACCAGAAAACTTTCATTTCAAATACCTCTAATAAGAAAATTGCTCAAGACCAACCCTTACTTACTCCAAATGTCTCAAATATTGAAGCATAGGCAAAAGGTACCACGTTAAAAAGGGTGTTATGAATAGTATAGAATATGAGGAGATAAGGAATAAGATAAGAAAATTCTCTTTTGTTGATTGCAGTGGTGACTGTTGGTGTTATGAATTCTCTCACGTTTTTTTTTTTTAAAGATTATATTTACAAGAAAGCTAATCAGGCAAACACCATCAACTAGTCAACAAAAAATGCTCGTGCATCACTGTCGCGTGTCCGTGCTACACAAACTCTGGTTTGTAAAGTTTGATCTTCTTCAGGGTGTTTAATATAAAATGACCCCCTGCCTTAAAGGACTTGGAGGTTACACACTTTCTTCCTCAGGCACTTGACTTCGCCTCCGTCTGATGCCGAATGAGGTCATGTTGGGAATAAAAGGTAACGCTGACAAACAGTAAACTGTAGAAATTCATTGTCTGTGACTCGGGTGTCTGCTAATGCTAGTGTGTGTATGAAGTCATGCGCCGTCGACTAGGAAGCGGCTTATACTTCCGGTTAGTAAAAACCCGATAGTGTTATATTTTAGACGCTATTACCTTTCTAAAATCCACACAATACACAGTAGAGTACATAGTGCATAATGTAAGTGTATAGTACATCATTTGGGACACAACTTTAGTATTTACTCTCTGAAGCATGTTTTCGGAACAGGAGCAACGTACTGAGTAAATCTCCCCCGTGCCGTGCGCAGAACAACTAATCCATCTATTATTATTGATTTTATCTATTAGTTGTTGCAGCTCTAAATATTACTCTAAATTAAACAATCGTCTGATTGTGATTAAACCCACAGAAGAAATATCACAACGTCCCATCAATATGCATTTAGACAAGCCTCTCATAGGAGGCACCGCAGATACGCAACATGTAGATGCAAATATGCGTTAACACAGACGTATACACCAGGCTTAGAGAGTCCCCATACTTTAAAGGAGGTAGTTGTCTGCCATTTCTATCAAATGTGTTTTAATCTAAATGAAGGGATGCAGCACAACGCAGCATGCTTTATAACACACTCCAACTAATTGATAATGAAAGTCCAGCTATTTTTATTACTGAATTTTTGCAGTTTTGTAAATTAATTGTTGCAGCCCTTGTGCTAACATTAGCCAGCTAGTGACAGGTTTAATATGACTTATACATGTTTAATATTTCTCTGTATAGTATACTATGTGGAACTGAACAATTCAGAAAAGCTATAAAGCTTTTATTCTACAGTCAGTAGACATGAGAGGATAACATAATATACAAAATAACTAACAACAAAATTTAAAATAATAGTACTGATAAATGGTTAAAAAAAAAAAAAAACTATTTTAGGGTTACCCATGTTTGACTTCTGTCTTTGTAAGTTTTTTGTAGTTAAAGGGGCATGGCATGTCAAAGCTTGTCTGGCCCAAATTTTAAAATGACTGACAGTTGTGTGTGAGTCATAACAAGTGAAAGTTGACTTTAAACATTTGAGGGTTTTGTTCTGTACTTATACTAACAAATGGTGGAAAATTCAGCTAAATTTGTGACTGTGTGGCTCTACCCCCTGATTGATTTGGAATCACCCAGCAGTAGTACTAGAGCAGGGCTCCACAGTGCGACCATTTCACTCGCATTTGCGACTAAAAGGTACTGGGCAGCTGTGGATCAGGTGGTAGAGCGGGTTGTCCATTAATCGAAGGGTTGGCGGTTCGATTACTGGCCCATGTCTCCACATGCCAAAGTGTCCTTGGTAATGCTAACGCTACAAGGTGGGTGCAATTCAAACTTCTTTATTAAATAATTCCTCACCAATCATAATCAAGATTAGCAACTGTTCAGTCAGTAAACATACAGTACACTGCCTCTCTCCTTCACTCTCTTCACCAACTCTAATAGACAGCACCTTCACTTCATTTAAACTCAGGGTTGCCAGATATCACGAGAAAAGTCAACTCCAGTTTTCATGTTTTGATTTAATCCCCCATAAAATGCAAAATCAGCAGACATAGCAACACTGTACTGCGGAACCGATCTAAAACTCAAACAAACAAAACTAACAAAATGTAAAGACAGAAAATGTGCTTAATTATAAATAAATCATTTAATATAAAAAAAAATAGATATTATAATAAATTCATAAAATATAAATAAAATGAGAAATGAAATAATGTTTAATTACCATGGGTTGCATTTAACTTGACATGACATCAATTTAACATGAAACCGAGTACGCTATTTCTTCAGAAGGCCATTAGCCTTCTTTTTCCTAATATGGATCATGTTTATTTAAGTCTACTTTTAATTAGGACTCTATTGTTTAAGATATTTAAACAGTGACCATGAGCAGAGAGCTTACATTTAACTGTTTATGACCTCCCGATTAAAGCTTAAACAACAACAAAAAAAGACTGGTATCTGGATCGGTATCGGTTGTAAAAATCCTGATCGGGTCATCAGTAATGAACACCATTAAACTAAAGCGCTTTGCATCTGACGGGTAAATGAACTCACCCAATCACATCCTACATGAGATTATTCAGATAAATACACAATATACACAGAGCGGTTCGAGAACTGACTCCAGCCCAGAACATGACAGTGGAAAATGTCTAATAGTGTAGCTTTAAATATATTTAAGAGGAGCAGACTTCAAATACTGAACATTGAGGTTTATTGTATTTGTTTACAAGGTGGAACAGGATAACTCTGTTGATTTTTGCATAAAGCCTGTAAAAATAAGGTAAATTAATTCGTCATGGCTCACACTATGTTCCTAAATTCTGTCATAATTGATAGGCTCAAGTTTTCTCATGCCTACATGTGTGTTATATTGTGGCACATTAACGTTAACATTTCCCAAAAAAAAAAACCTTTATATATATATATATATATATATATATATATATATATATATATATATATATATATATATATATATATATATATAAAAAAAGTGCTCCTAAAATAAATTGTTACCGTAGAGCCCTTTAGAGGTAGTCCGATATTGGATTTTACAGATTCCAATAACTAAGTTGCGCAGCACCTGCCAATAACCGATTAATCAACCAATAGTTTTTAATATTGGTAATGAATGAAAACACTCAAAGTAAAATAATGCTGAACTTTTTTTTTTTTTTACAAAAATAAGCAATACTGATTGAAAGTGTACTGTACTTTTACAAAAGATAAATATATTATATATATATATATATATATATATATATATATATAAATTTTAACTAATAATAAATATTGAAGTAAATAGAATATATACATCCAAACTGAACCAAAAAGTAACACTCTTAAAGTGCATTTTGCTTTTTCAGATATTATCTTTCATATAGTGTGTTATATAGATGTTTGTGAATGTAAAAAGTCTGCAAAGTTTCAAAAGTGCACAACAAATGACGTGTTTGACTCTCGGAATAAGGAACCGATTTTAAACAGCTGAAACGAGTCGTTAGTGATTCCAGATTTACTTCCTGGACTAACCTACGTAGGATGGTAACAAAAACCCCGCCTCTGGTCTTCATTGGCTGCTCACGAACAACCACATTATATGAAATCCAAAAGGGTGAGAATGTAAAGCGTCAGTGGTTAGAATTCATTTTAAAACGATACCACAGCAGTTCAACTCCGACCTTCATTTGTGTTCCAACGCAATGCCATTATTCCTTATTTATTAAACAATTCCGGTATAACCAGTCCCTCCTGGATTTTGCGAATGCAGAAATTAATGCAAAATCAAGGAAACTCCACAATATTGAGGAGCTTGCAGTTTTTCAAAATTAGCGCAGATTTTTCACAGATTTAGCCAAGACACGTCATGTGACATCATCACAACATTCAGCCAAAGCCCTCTTCCAGTCATGTGCATCCGGTACAGCTAAAAAAAAATCTCATGTACCAACAAACAGAACTGCCAAAGACCGTGCAAAACAATTCCGTACAATTGCAATTTCACCAATTCAAGTAGTTGTCCACAAAAAAAACTCCGCAAGTTGCAAAATCTTAAAGAAAGCTGCAGCAAGATCAAGCATTTTTGGCCACAACAATCACAACACAAAAAAAAGCCCTGAAATCCTGTATGGTCTGTATAATCACTCCGGAACATTTGGGTGTTTGTACCACTCTGGTGTCGGTGTTCGCCACATAAAATCTCAATTCTAAAACAGTTCCACAGTAACCATTTCAACACACACTGACAGCGTAGACCAATCACAACAAATGGGGACATCTGACCAATCAGGAGCGCTTCTAGCATTTCCTCTCTTTGACAATTCTTAGAACGGTTCTCACTAGATTTCTGAGGACATTTAGACTCCTTGTGGGTGGAAGTTGTAGGAACAACAACATTTGGTTTTAGGCTTTGCTTGTAACCAGCAGAATTTGTGAGCTCTTTTAATCAATTAAATGCATCAAAGGCATCAGGAAAGCAGCGTCAAGAACACAGCCGTGGATCTTCAGGGAGGTGTCTTTGTCCAAAAGCATTTTTCCCCACTCATTTCTCCTCTTCTTATCACTACAAAAGCTGTTAAAACTGACATTACTTCCCTTGTTGCCTTTCGACTGGAAACTACAGCCAAAAGCAGCAGTGTGGCATTCATTCCTGCCGTAGGGGCTAGTAGCTCATCCTTTTTGTTTAATGGTGTGGTTCCGAGTGCTCAAGTGCATCGCCTAGGAGTAATAAAGTAATGGAGGCCTCTATGGGTTAAAATATGTATTGAAAATTAAGGATTTTCAAAAGAATGAAAACGTTTCATGTGTTTCTAACAATGTATTTTAGTAGGAGAGGGCAGTTATTGGGTGTTAAGGCCTACAAGTCTTCACAGTTTGGGTTCCCTTTAAGTGAACGTTATGGGAACGTTAAGGGAAGGTTCGGCAAATCTAAGAACAACGTTCTATTTCCGTAAAGAAAACTTTCCTGGCTAACCAAAAACAAACCTTAAAATGTACGTTCTGGGAACCACAAACGAACGTTCTGGGAATCAATTTTATTAGCTGAGAAATTTATAAGAGCTTAATGAATACCTAACCGACAAGCAATTATTGTTACAGCTACCAATCGTGAGTTTACTGATTAAGTTTACACAATCCTAAATTAACTAAGCTATGTTAGTAAACAGTGGAGTTAACCAGTGAACCAACCAGTATTGCTAACCATGCTTAAATAAAGTATCGGTCGAAGACATTAATAATAAAAAGCATACCTTGTATCTATATGTAGATGCACAGACTACTGTTACACTCGGAAGTCCAGTTAATTCGAATGACTGTAGTAAACGTCTTCTTCCCTGCCTTGGTGTATCACTAACACAGCCACGACACACAGCAATGGCTGCCTTGCAATGGCCCTATCCGATCTAGCCGCTTCCTGTTTGTGTTACCAGTTAATCCTTCCGGCTGGAACAGCGATATGTGAGGATAGTAACTTGATCATAAACCTCGGTTGTATATTTTTTTTATGGTAGCAGATATATATATATGTATACTCCATCGGTCATCGTGTGAGTTTACATAATAAGTTTTGCCCAAAATATCAGGTAATTTATTAAAAGCATTAATTCAAAAGAAAACAAACGCATCACTGAAATGTTCGCTGTGTCTATACTTTTGTTTATAGTGAAATAATTCTCATTTTACATTCATCTATTTTTTTTTTTATCTAAACGTCTATCATACTTTCAATAAAACAACTAGATTTGTTTCCAGTACGCTTGTATATAGTTAGCACCGGAAATGCCACGTCTGTACCAACCGTAGACACGTCGTGGTGGATGAAACTGCGATGAACTGCGATCAAAATTCTTTATACCTAATTCTTTAAACAACATGATGTGGTTATGGATGCAGTTCCTTCTGGATTTATAATGCCCTTCAAAGAAGCCGTTAAAAGTGGAGCCATATGGGTTTAAACTCAAAAGATCCTTCTAATCCTGGTGGTCAAATGTGCTTCTTTTACACTTTGGCGAAAAATCCATTTCACAGAGATGTCTCTACCTGACATACAGTCACTTATTGGAGCTGCCTAATAAATAATCTTGGTTGGTAAAATGTTTGGACATTATCATGTATGTATTTATTAACAAATAAAATAAAGTAAGTCTCTTAGAAAATCATACGAAGACGCCAGTGAAATAGTATCTTGAGATTTAAAAAAAGATATTGATGTAAATTGTTCATTCTGTGATGTATACTCAGACACTCTCCCACGCAAAAAAAAAAAAAAAAAAGATCTGGAAACATTTCTGTAAAGAATTCCTGACCTCAATGCCCATTCAACGTGAAATTCCTATGCATGAGCATGGGTAGTGACGTCATATCAGCATGGTTGTTGATATGACGACATATCAAAAATCAACTTTTTTTTGCAATATTTTTGAGAGTGCACAACAATACAGATTTCCATAAAAATATATATGGTAAGGTGCACATTAACGTAATACATATATCCAAACCTTTTTTCCATGTAATATTTGTTACAAATTTCTAGGATATTATATATATGGAATAGTTATAATTTATCTAAAATATTTTTCTATTTTGGACCAGATAATGGGAGATGAAGCACAATTTCTGTGGAAGTAAAATAATGACGTCTTTGAAACAAAACAGTATGTTGTATTGCACTAATAAAAAAAATGCATTGTATTAACAGTTGTTGCATTTTAATGCATTGTATTTTCAGGGCTTGCATTTTTGGGTATTGCAGTTCAACGTGCTTGTATATTAATGCTGTGAATATTTCAATTGGAAACATTTCACACACAATTTCATTATTAAAAATTCAATAATCAATATTCACCTTCCAAAGTTAATTTCCAAAATATTCAGCTTGTTCAGAAATACCCCCTATAATCAGGGGTGGGGCCGGTTCTGTGGTCCTGGAAGGTCTGTCAGGTGCCCAATTTGAGCCCTTAGTGTCAGGCTCAGTGAAGCTTGTGGTCACTTTTACTCAAATGGCTACCACTCTTGAATGGAATAAGATTTTCACCAAACTCGGGGGCTCAATTTGAGGATATTACTGTGTTACCAGTATCACACTCACTGCACTGTTGGATGTACAATTCTAATATGAATGTGTAGGTTGTCAGTAGACCCTGCTCCATATGATATTGTTACCTTACAATTACCTACATTCTGCCTTTATGTGGTCTGTGTTATTAAAATGCATGTATTGAATGTATTAAAATGGAGAATGTTATCACACGTGATTTGTCACACGCACATATACATCAACAAAACATTCAGTCAGTGCATGGAGTGCCTATTATTCTGTCTTGTATTCATTTACAACAAAAAAACGAATCGTCCCATCGTTCACTTAACGGAGTCGGCTCAGAGCCGACTCGTTCGCAAACGACACATCACTACTCTGCAGATGGACATATCTCAAGTAAGTGGGTCTTGGCCATGTTCACTGATGAAGTTTAGCAGATTCTTTGGCGAAGTATGATTTGCGAGACACGCTGGAGCATAATACATAACACAATACATAACATCGTTCACGACAACTGGGACTCGGAATTGTTCAACTCGGAACCTCCTGCTTTCCACATTATGTTTAAATTGGATGTGATAATTATGGAAGCCCGTTTCCACCTCAGAGAAACAAATAAAAATGGTAGTTTTAACTTTATTTGTCGCAATTCTGACTTTATTTCTCGCAAGTGTGTTTACATCTCACAATTCTGACTTTCTCGAGTTTTCTTCACCTGCCAACAACAAACATGGCCGGCATGTGCCTCAGGCCTAGCATGGAATTTACAGTGAAGTATAACCTGGTTACGTTATAATTTTCACAAAATACACAACTGGATACAGTTATCAGGTAACTTTTTTTATTTAAATATGATAAAAGGATAATGTATGAATCAGGGGTTACTGTTCCGTACTCAACATTTAAATGCTAAGTTTGTAGCAATGCTAACGCTATTGGAGTATATGTGGAACACGCCGAGTGTAAACGGCGCTCATTAAAACCAACAGCGATCTCATTTAGTTCATTAGACACCTAGGTCCATATACATATACACTTTATATATATATATATATATATATATATATATATATATATATATATATATATATATATATATATACACATACATGTATATAATGTGTGTATATATATATATATATATATATATATATATATATATATATAAAGTATATATATATATATATATATATATATATATATACACATACATGTATATAATGTGTGTGTATATATATATATATATATATATATATATATATATATATATATATATATATATATATATATATATATATATGTGTATGTATGTATGTATGTATGTATGTACACACACACACACATATACACACTTTTTAGTAACACTTACTTTTCCAGCCTTTTTTTGGGTCCATCCCAATTTTTTTGAGACTTGTTGCGGCCATCAAATTCAAAATGACCTTATTTTTCCCCTTAAAACGGTACATTTCCTAAGTTTAAACATTTGATGTTTTCTGTGTTCTATTGTGAATAACACATGGGTTTGAGATTTGCAAATCATTACATTGTTTTATTTACATTTTATTCAGCGTCCCAAATTTTTTGGAATTGGGGTTGCAAATGTATGACAGTAAACTGTATAGAACTCTTTTTTAAAAAAAAAACATATTTAATATATCCTATCAAATAACACCAATAGTCTACAGTATAGGCTCTGAAATTAGATTAGAATATTTCTGTGGAAAAAAGGACTAATGAAAACTAAAGTATATGCACTATTAGATAATAACATTTGTTATAGTATGTATAATAAAATGAGCTTGGCAGAGGGAGCACTTGTAGTATGTTAGCAAGTTGAATAACTTTATAGCAGGTCAGAGTTGTTATACCAAAACATATAATATACCAAAAACCTTTGCCACATCTGGAGGCATGTTTGAATAATCGTTAACGTGTTCATATTGCTTTAATGTCATTCCTGTGTCCTCTAGGGCGTAGTGACTCCCTGTGCCAGAGACCTCAGCCAGGACTGCACAAGTGGGGTTTGGAGCTCTTTATCTTAAGCACAGCAGTTTACTAATGAGTCTACTAGTTGGCCTTATATTGAAAAGCTGCATAATCCTGTTACAATTTAGGTATGATCATGCCCTCTGGTGTCTCCAGCTTCTTGCTGGATTGTATGGATTCAGACTTGGAAGCAGGTGACGCACAACCATCCATTGAGACTTTTTGCAAAGCTGATACTTCTGGTAAGTGTTCTTGTGCGTTCACTACTAATGGCATATTTTCAGTTATATGAAATATATAATAACCATGTTGTTCATTTTGATTTCAGCTTCAAATGAACAAAATGTAATGTTTGTTTGCCTTTCTGTCTGACTGAGATGAGGGAACAGGTCTGGTCAGTGAAGATGAAATGCTGCACTGCTGTATCAGGAACTCAACGCTTCTCAGTTTCAGTGACGCTGTGAATATCGGAATGCAGCATCCTCCAAACCTCTCCTCCATTCTGGGTATTATATACAGACCGAGGGTATAGTTTACATAGTGTGTAATTACGTAAATCTTCTTACACAGATTTGTAAGCTCGAAAGTTTGTGGACCCTTTAGTATTTTCTGTATATTATTGAGAAAATCTCTTCAACCCACGTCAAAAATGTAAAGAGATGAGGGGTTATGGATGTCTAAAGATCAAACTTTATTTGAAGTCAGATAAAGCTGAGACCTCAGCAGAAAGTCTGAATCAATACAACCTTGACACAGGCTTTTATACTGTCTTGAAGCAGTTTGCTCATCTATGCGGGTTTTACAACCTGTCATTTGCCACAATTAAGTCCTTTTGGCCATATGCTGTTTATAATTGTGGCGCAAATCCAATCAGTTAATAAAAAAAAAAAAAGCATTATCTTTTTCCACCTCAGATCATTCTTAGCCCAAATCGGCATAAACACACATTTCCGACTAATTAACGTTTGTGATCATTACTGTGACATAATCTTATACGTTGGTTACATATGTGATCATTACTGCAATTATTGAGTCAAACATTTCCTATGTGAGCATGCACTGGTTAATGCTGATTTAAACATTATCTGTTTAATTAGAATAATGTATTCATATTTGTTTACATTGCTAATGTGCACACAGGTGGGAAATAAGAGTTGGAGGGAATGTGACACTAAAATCACCTTATTTGTTTGATGAAGGACTACTCCTTCAATTTGATATCATTAATTATTCTTGTGTCACACAGACTGAACATATAGATGATATAACAATACAGCAACAGTACATATAATATTGAATTTTTACTAAAGAAATCTGCACATGTTTAATTTGGTATTTTCTTATTGTTCCCATAGAGCTGTCACCTGTTACTGATGGACAAACTGCAAAAGGCTCATTTTCTCTGCCCTTCCTTCAACCTGTGTCACCTCTTGGGTAAGGTTTATTGCACATATATCTAAGTCAGCAAAGCTTAAAGCTAAATGCTAATAACACGGTTGTAATGTGATTTTTTTGATGTGATAATAAAGGGCTTGAATGCAATAAAACAACGAGCAAAATGTGTTTAAGGTTCAATTTGTGACACATTGCTGGTATGTTGATGCAGAGGAGTGTGACAGTGTTCTAATTAAGCAATATACGTCTGAATCAAACCTCTGCTTATGTTCAGTACGACAGCTTGAGTGCAAGTATGAAATTGCTTTTATGCCAGTTCTATAAACAAGGAATTAATACTAATTAACTGACATTTCAGAAAGAATATGGCCAAACATTGTGTTTATTTTTGCTCTGTCAACGAAATAATTCTGAAAGAAGCCACAGCTGGATATTGTTGTGTTGCCATGCAAAGCACAGTCTGACCGACAGCATGTAGTAAGTGTAGAAATGGTTTCAGTTTGAGGAACTACAGTGTTATAAGAATTGGAATTTTACGTAACGAACACAAATAAACGACATGAAAATGAGAAACAGTGAAATGTACCAGTGCTCTTACACAAAATATCAGCACTCTTGCTAAGCCACTTAAATCCTGTCAAATTAGTGGACCGGACATAACTGTTGTATAATGTGAAATAATTCTGTAAATTACAGATATGTGTAATAGGGCACAACACGGATTATTTAAAAGACCAGGAACAAGTGCAAATTAATTCTGAGCTTTTATAATCTCTTCCGAAAGCAAGGATAATACTTCTGCTTTTGCTATACGCTGACATTTTGTTTTAAGATCAAAAGATGAATGAGATAATAGATCAGAATTTCAGCTTTCATTTCCTGATAATTACATTTAGATGTGCTCAGCAACTTAGAATATGGCACCTTTGATGGCAGACCACCCAATTTTTAGGTGAGCAAAAGTATAGAAACAGATAGTCTTAAAGTAAGTAAATAACTCTTAATGTTTGGTTGCACATCGCTTGCTTTCAATATCTACATCGAGCCGGTGAGCCATTAACATCACCAAACTGTTGCATTCTTCTTTTGTGTTGCTTTTCCAGGCTTGTAGTACAGCTTCTTTTAGTTGTTGATTGTTTTGTGGGGTTTCTCCCTTCAGTCTTCTCTTCAGAAGGTGAAATGCATGCTCAATTTGGTTAAGGTCTGGAAATTAACTTTGACAGCCTAAAACCTGAAGTCCTTTGGTGTATTTTGGGTTATTCCCTTGCAGCATGATGAAGTTCCTCAGAGTTAGATAGGCTGCATTTCTCTGTGTATGTTACTATGGACTTCTGAATTCATTCTGCTGCTACCATCACAGTTTACATCATCAATAAAGATTATTGTCAGCTCCAGAAGCAGCCATGTAAGCCCCAGCCATGACACTACCTCCACTGTGCTTGACCTGTGAGTTCCTGTGTTTTGGATCATGAGCAGATCCTTTCTTTGTCCACACTTTGGCCTTTCCATCCCTTTGGTAGAGGTTAATCGTGGCCTCATCAGTCCATAAAGCTGTAAAAGTTCCAGAATCTTTGATCATCTCTGTCAGGCCTTCTGATTCTTACTGCTGATGATGCAAATCTCACAGGTTTATTAAAAATGTATTCATTTGTGTTCCAAAGATGATTGAAAGTCTTATGGGTTTTAAATAACATGAGGGTGAGTAATTGATGACAGAATTGACATTTTTTGGTGAACCATCCCCAACCGTCATATTTGCTTTTTTCAGAATCTGTGATCTGATCTATTAAATCTATTGCTTTATCATCAACAAATATGTTCTTAATGATTGACACCCTTCACACTGGATTATATGCATTGTCCAGCATTTGTTAATCTCTCTTGTTGTGCAAAGTCTTAATGCTTACAAGAGAGGCAGGTTTTTTTTTTTGTTTAGAGTTTTTTTTTTTCTCTGTTTGTACTGTAGCTCCTCTGCTTTGGTTGGGCTATGTGATAATTTGACATCCCCAAAGAATACCTCAGGTATTTTTTTTTCTCTTTTATTAAATTCCTCAATAGGTTGATGCAGAATGGCCTATAGTGCAGGAAATCCACATTAATTCTGAAATTGTACTGCTTGCAGGAGGTAAAGGCAAAACCACTGGAGTTGAAGAAAGGACTCCTGTAACCAAGATAACTGCAGCATTTTCTCCTGCTGTAAAAAAAAAGGTATTAACAAATTCAGGATTTTGACCAATAGTTGCGGCAAGCTTTTTATAATCGACCAATTGGTGTGCAAGAAGGCGGGAATTATAGAGGGGGGTTAAAGCAATGCAAATACGCGCAGACACGATGCAATATTATAAACACATCATAATGAAACTAAAGCCGATCCTGGACATTTTCTCACTTGTAGAAATCCCAGCCAGACACTTTATTAAGGTCCAAAAAAGAGGACATGTCCGGGGAAAAAGAGGACGTACGGTCACCCTAGCAAAACTTGCTACACTGCAATAAAATGCACTGGCAGGACCAACAGCCTTGTTATACACCAACAAAAATGACATGAAGTAATGTTAACCAAAGACTGCCGCTAAAGATAAAGTTTCTTTCAGAGCTTGCTAGCCACACTTCTAGCCAGTTGACCGCGCATAACTGAAGCAGTCGTTTGCTTTATTTCTGATAAGAGATTTAGTGCCATTCCTTCACCAAGTGTAATGCCTTCCCTTTCAGCCTCTTATAGGAAAACATAAGCCCATAAAATGCAGAAAGGTGACCTTCAGTGATGTCAACAGCACACAGGCCATATCAGTGCTTAATCCTGGTTCGGTGAAACCTCAGAGAAGAGCCTATAATGTCCATAAGAATGACATGAGAAGCAACACCAATGAGCCTTCTTCGGAGACAGCAAGGTTTTTTGACTTTGCTGATGAATGCGAGAAGGAAACTTTTTTTCAAAGACTGAAGCTGACCTACACTTTTCAGTTTCCCTCTAAACCGGTAAATTGATCCCTTATGTTATTTTTTTTTTTAAAGGAAAAAAATCTTGTGGTACATTTCATGGCTCTTTGATTCCAGTCTTGAGTCATTGACCTCTGCTCTATGGCATATTTTTATAAAAAAGAGAATTGGAATAGCCTTTATTGGCCAAAATGAAATGAATACGGACATTATACTAGGTAAAAACTAGAACAGAAAATCAAATATGTGAAAGTCTTTACCAAATGAGCTATAAAATAGGTTATACCGTATAACAAATTTATTATTTTAGCGGTTTACCACAGTATATTGAAATTGACATCAAATCAGCTACCAAATACAGATTCAATGCTTGGAATGAATGCCTTTTTAATCGCCTTAATTGGTCATGATATAACGAGGAAACAGGCCACACCTGGCCATGAAACCACTTATCAGTCAATTGTCCAGTTACCCCCTGCGTTTAAACTAAGATAAACTAAAAGTAATTGGACAAACTAACAGTCATAAATTAAATTGTCATTTTAATACTTGTTTGCAAATCCTTTGCAGTCACTGACTCTGGAACCCATAGACATTATCAGACTCTTGGTTTCATCCCTGATGATGCTTTTGCCAGGCTTTTACTTCAGCTGTCTTCAGTTCTTGCTTATTCTCGGGGTGTTTTGCCTTCAGATTTGCTCAGTTGGATGTAGGTCAGGTGGTTGACTTGGCCACTGCAGAACATTCCACTTCATCATAAAGTCTTGGGTTGTTTACGAGGCATGCTTCGGGTCATTGTCCAACTGCACTGTGAAGTGTCATCCAATGGGTTTTGAAGCATTTGGCTGAATCTGAGCAGATTATACAGTATAACCATATAATACACAGAATATACACAGAATTCATCCTGCTGTTTTTGTCAGCAGTCACATCATCAGTAAATACAAGGAAATCGGTTCCACTGGAAGCCATACATGCCCATGCCTAATGTGGTGGTATACTTCAGGTCATAAGGAGTTCCTTCTCTTCTCCAAACTCTTTGTCCATCATTCGTATTCAACTTTTTGTATAAGAATGTGTCTCATCTGTCCATAGAATGCTGTTACAGAACTGTATGGGGTTGTTTTTTTTTTTTTTTAAGATGTAGTTGGCAAATTCTTATCTGGTCTTATTGTAATTGAGTCATACCAGTGGTTTACATCTTGTGGAAAACCCTCTGTATTTACTTTGTTGAAGTCATCTCTTGGTTGTTGACTTTGACACAGATATATATACATATACACACTCCTACCTCTGGCCAACTGTTGCAAAATGGGTTTTGTTCCCACCAGGATGTAAGGTTTTCACCAGGTCCTTTGTTTTCGGTGGAACTTTTGGTGTTTCTAAGCTCATCAGTGTTTTCTTTCTTTTTACAACCAAATCCAACAGTGTAATTCATATTCTGTTCATATTTATATTTATTGTTTAATTTCAATAGTATACTGTGGTAGGCAGCTAAAATAACAATAATGTTGTGAAAATCTTGATGGATCTGACTGTAAGTTGCAGTGTCTTTTGAAGCAATACAAATGCTAAAGATGTACTGCTATGACGTCAAGACTGGAGTATGTTTGTATTAATTTTCGGTCTAATTTTATTTGCAAAAATAAGTTGTAAGTTGCAGGTTTTTGATTTTTCCTTTTATTCCTAGATTACCTTCCCAGACCGGCCAAAGACAGAGGATGTGTGAGGTAGAAGAATGGTTTCTTTCTTTTTTCTTTTGTTCAATGTGCATTGCTGCTCTCACTTAGATCTCGCGAACAACATGATGAAATAAAGTCTGTTTTTGCATGTCTCTAAAGCCCTGTTTTGTGATCAGCAAACCAGGACCTACCTCAGCGAGCTTGGAGGGTGAAATCCATTTAAATCTACTTCAGTATTAAGCGTAATAACAGTTTTCAGACATTAGAAACCACACTCAGTGTGTCACATGGTATGAGTCATATGCTACATTAAAAATATATACTTACTTATTATACTATATTTGCTTGTTTACTTGAGGAGAAAAACATTTGGTTACAGGGTAGTAAATTTTGTTTTATTATGTGTCTGGTATAAATAAATTAAAGATTTTTTTTGTTCAGTGTGAGAACACCGCTAATGCTTAGTGTACATACATTACATGGTTTCATTTTCTACAGGAGCCACTTTTATGGTATTTAAGTGGTATCATTAATAGTGAGCACTAGGATGGATGGAGCAATGAATGAGTGCAGAGTAGTGAATGGATTTTGCAGAGAAGCTTCCGAGCATAAGTGCTGAATACAGAGACACATTTGCAGGTCACGCTCTGCTCCCCATTCTGCAGAGACGGATCAGGTCAATGTAGTTGTTACTCAAACACAAAATTAGTTTACAGTTATTCAAAGATAAATAAGCAAAAGCTAAACCATTCAAGAAAATGTACTGATGGACGTATTGACATTCATAATGCTTTGTGAAGGTTAATTATGTTTAGTGATTGATATATAATGGTGGCATATTTCAATTTCAACTGGAAGCCATAACAAAATATTGTCTTACCTGTTCAACAGAAAAAAGCCATCTGTGCGTCAGGCTACAATCCATTCGCATCTCGGAGTTGTTGCCACATCTCAAAAGCCATGCCAACATTTATTCTCTTTTAGCACGGGTTCTGTCACTTTCCGTTTTTGACTGGAGGCTCTCTGCAGTTCCATGTTTCTTGGTTTTGACAGTAGGTGATTCCCCAGATGTCAATGATGATTGCCATTTAGAACTACCTAAATTAAAAGCAGCCATCTAGATGACAAGTATATATTCTAAGCAACTCTTGTAATAACAAGCTACAAACACTCCACCATCCTCAGCAGCCACACACGAGATATAGAAGCCAGGTCTTCTTTCTGTTTACAGACGTAACGTAAGGTGCAGAGGTAGTTGTGGGGGCTGTGTTTCACCTAAGTAATCACTTAAAACAAAACTTAATTGGTGTATTCTTGTCCTGTAATGTTTTAAAAAGAGATATGCATTGTGCTAGCAATGACTATGACAGAATAACTAAAAGGGAGAACCAGAAGGTAACACAGACATGGAAGTGCACTGGGACATAAAGTGACCAGCCACTTCACTGTCAACAAACAACACATTTCTGGCCTTGTTTACATTCATCAGTACAATGAGACAGCAACTTGTCCTTCAGTCCTTGTCTAACTATTATTCCTATATTTATATAAGGTGTAGTGAAAGAAACGAATGCAGGAGCAGTTATGAAGGGCATTAGTTGCAAATTTGACCACTGCCATATCATACACCTGGGCCTGGTCATCCTAAATTTGCCCTCCACTGTTCTTCAGTGAGCCAACTTCAACAGTGGAAGGTTGGGGCAGTGTGTTGCTAATGCAGTTATTGCTAGCACCTGAGCTAGCACTCATGCTGCTAGCTTTGCGTTCCTGTTTTTGTTTTTCAAATCCAAAATTTGTTATTAGAGAGGGTTGTGGCAATTATTCCAGATGGAGGGTGGGTATAAAACAAGAATATAAAATCAATAAACGTGACCCTAGATATGGCATACAGTATACAGATACATTTGGTAGCTATTGTGATGTATTTTTATTATTAAGAGTAGAAATTAAATTATGGAAATGTGCATCTTTGTTTGTTTGTCTACAAATTAAAAAAGCCATAGCACAGCAGACACAATGACAGGATTTACCACCCAATAGTGAACACTGTTCACACTGAACAGTCTGCAGTTTATTGCAGAAGTAAGAAGAAAAGCACACGGCCAATAGAATTGTCTGGAGCACAATGCTAATCTTACGCCCTACAATCTTTTAAAAACCAACAATAACAAATGAAAATAACTTGTGTTTTTTGTCCCAGTTTAAATCTTAGCCATGAAAATGTTTTTTACTGATGATCTGATGAATGTCCTTTCTCAATCTCCATATATTTATTAATTTCTTTGGAGAAATCCATTACTTATGGTGTTAAGGAACTGACCTCCAGATATATTTGGTTTGGTCACATTCTTTGCAGGTGCCCAATTATTTAGCTAATTTCCTGTTTAGAGAGTTAACCTCAAGCTCAGGACAGCCAAGTGCACGAAGTTTGCTTCAATACATGCTCATTTCATATTTCAGTCTGCCACCCATTGCGTCCATTAAAAGAACTTAAAGTTTGCGATCTGCCATACATTTCAGAAGATTAATGAATAACAAGTGTACTCACTCAGTAGGAAGGCTGGGCCTGCACTGATGCATAGATTTTCCAGACGTGGTTTAGTAGGACTCGGGTTTCAGTTCAGAGGTGTTGGCTGTGCATTCAATATGATTTAATTTTACATTAATTAGGTTATTAAAACAAACTGAGTATTTCTACATCTTTGTTTAGCTCAGGGAACGGACACAGTCTCCATATAATGGAACCTAAGTGACGCCTCAGTGCAGACGTCAGTCGGTTTAGCCACGCGCCGCATTGGGATGGGGCCAGAGCATAATACTGCATCAGACATTGCCTTTGCTAATTTATACATGTCTATAACGTTACACTTAGTAACTTCTGACTGATGAAGGCATACATCATTAGCTCCTACGTGAAAAACTACCTTTGAAATCCTGTGCTTGCCTAAGACCTTAAGATTACCTGCTATGTCCAGTGTCCTGGCTCCCGGTGTACACCTAACTAGTGTTGCTAATTTCAGCTGCCTTAAGATAGAGTCTCCTAAAACCAGAGCTCTTTCAGGTTTCTCAGCAGGTTCTTCACTGAGGAGAGCAAACCTGTTAGACACGTGAAGCAGAGAGGAGTGGTGCTCCCATGGGTGAGTCGTAGTGTTCGCTTTGGTTTTTGCAACTTTTCCTTTTTCAACATGTCTTTTTGCTGCTGAGGTATCTACTGTTAACAACGCACCTTAATCACAACATTTTAGGAGTGCTGCGTCCTTCTGTTAGGGATTTTACAATTTTTTTTCTTTTCAGTGTCACTCATTTCTTTTTATGCCATTTCACCTGCAGTAGAAAAATGACTTATTAATGATACACAGCTTAATGCAATGTATTTCTCAATTTAAGCCACATCCACTCCCATGAAGCAGTTACATCTACTGAACATATTTATGTCAGTAATAATATAGGTTGATATGGGTTAAAGTTCGGGGGAAAAAAACACATGACCAGGAAACTGATTTACCTAATAATTATTCACACACATTATATTATCTCTTCACAAGCAAGACTTCTCTGTAATAAACAATTACTACAAAACAAGGAGCAACTAGTTGATAATTTACAACTTAGTTATAGATTAGTTATAGGTGCCGCATTTACTTATTTCTTATTGCTGTACAAAAAAAAAAGCAGCCTGGCACAGTAAAATAATACAGTCCAGACAAACTGTAAAGAACAAAAATACACTCAGAATCCATTATATAAAAGCTAAACACTTTTACCTAGGTATAATTTTACAGTGACATTGCAGGCAGCTGCAAAAATGCAGCAAAAGTTTAATAGTTTACAGATGTAGAAACTTCTAAAGCTTAGTTTATTTGACATACAGTCCGCAGTGCATGGAGCAGCTGAAGCAACTGCATGAAGAGATGGCGTTCACGAGCGCCTGAGATGCTATTAGTGATAAGGCAATATCAAGAATATGTCTAGAAAAATCAAGCACAGGCATAGATAATTTATCCAAAATTATGATACACATTCAAGATAAGGCATTTCAGAACAAAATTAAAACAATATGAATTATGTGAATTGGCACAAAATATAAACTGTATAAACCTTGTAAACTTCCATTATGCAAACATCCTGAAACAGGATCTAGAACATAACCAAAACACACTGCATGTTTGAACAGGAACATTTCAACAGCTGCCACCTTCAGGACCGCACACACATCTTTAGGATATACAGCGAAGCCTTTATATTTTGGCAGTTTATTATGGAAAGCGTTTTAAGATGTAAAATCAAAACAACAACAAAAATACTCTCTCCCTCTCACATACGCACAATGGATAACAACTATGCATTTACCAAATGAACAAAAGTTTTGCTCCACAAAATATCATACAAAATTGAAGGAATCACATATGCTAAGATTTAGAGAGGCCATTTTTCTTTTTCTTTTTTAAACCATTGTGTTCTGTGATTAAAAAGGTCTATCTGGCATTGCTTGTGTTGTTGAGGGGCATTTGTTCAAGATCAGTGGTTTCAGCTTATAGGGCTGTACTTCACCCTTTTTTCCCCTTATACATTTCTCACTGGAGTCACACTGCTGACATCTGCTCATCTGTAAGAGAAATAAAAGAACAAAAGAAAAAACAAATGAAGACCAAAATGCAGCATGAGCATCAAACTCAAAAATCAAACTACTTTCAACATGAAAAACACTACAAGAAAATACACACAATATACAACAAACGATAAAAAAAAAAAAACTTACATTAATGGATTGTGACTGGATTAAAAGACTCTTGTCTCTTAGATTTCTCTAATTGAGTCTTTCTAATGATTACATTATTACTAATTTAAAGTGTTCTCCTGTTCATATCTCTACTACAAATCTGTCAGGGAAGTCCACTGCAGCGAGCGCTAGGTCCAAGTTAAAGTTAATTAGAACTAATATCAGGCAGCCAGCATATAGTTTGCTGTATATGAATCATGACAGCTGGAGGCTTGGAAAACATACCCTCCTCACTATTAGCTACAGCATGAGCTGCTACAATGGCAGGCCTGGTGAAGATGGTGTGACCCTCAGCTGGCATTCTCCATGTGTCACTCAACAGCTTGGATCTTTGTACTGCCACGCTATAGTTGGGTGGCTTTAAGTAGGCTGGCCGCAGAGCTCCGCCCTCTCGTGCCTGCATGTCCCCCAATGACAGCCCTTGATAACCAGGTGGGGTAGGAGGCGGAGCCCTGTACCTATCATCTGTGCATGGCGACGTTACACAATACACTGAGGGAAGATGTGAACATGAGCAGAGAGGAGAAGAAACAGAAAACAAATGAAACATGGAGCATGTGAATAAATTAAATGTTTTGAAAGCAACACAACCACTTACATAAAATTAAAAGACCTTCACAGTATGCATGAGTGATGGCAGCAGCAGATTTATAGCTGCTGATCGCTTTATGTTTGTACCTCACTGCCTTCTGTGCCATTTTAGGGAGATTTTTTTCACCAGTTTAAGATGTACACACAATCACAAACTCGGTTCAATAGGAACATGAAAATCAGCAGTTTTCCACCAAATAGCGTGGCTTGGCACAACTCCGTCACAAATCTAAACGGAACACTACTTGCGTCCTGTTACGGGTCACTTTCCCATCACATAATGCTACCTGTGAATGTAAGAGTGCAAAAACACCCACAGAGTTGCACATTTTCTGCCTCTGAATGGTGTACACTATGCATGTAGGATACGAGGTAAAGCATACAGAACATAATCCTACGTCGAGACAAACAAAACGACTAGAGTCACTGGGAATTCACCCTCCCCCATTTTAATTCAATTCAATTTCATTTATACAGCGCTTTTAACAGTGGACATTTTCACAAAGCAAATCTACAGAAATCTGGATATAAAAGTTTCATTTAAATTTCTCCCTAATGAGCAAGCCAGAGGCGCTGGTGGCAAGGACAAACTCCGTAAGTTGACAAGAAGAAGAATCCTCGAGGACTCAAAATGAAACCCATTCTCCTCTGGGTGACACCGCGTAGAGTGATTATAAATCATTCCTCTTCTATAGTCATGGGGAAAAAGAAAGTACACCTTCCTTGAATTCTAGGTTTTTATTAATCAGGGCTTAAATAAAACAAACAAATAACCTCAGATTTCAATAAATAGTTACCCTGAAGGTAACTGGTTTCTCAAGGTTTCTTCTCGTCACCTCATGGGATTTTTCTTTGCCACCATCACCTCTGGCTTGCTCATTGGGGATAAGCATAAATTGAAGTTTTATATCTGGATTTCTGTACATTTTCAGTAATTTTCCAGTGTATCCATTGTTAAAGGTGCTATACAAATAACATTTTATTTAATAGAATAACACGAGCTCAGGATTGAATCAGGCTACCTGGAGCTGTGAGGTACCAATGTTACCCACTGTGCCACCATGCTGCCTGAGAAGTGATTCCAGCCAGACACATTATCAGGACAGCTTTGTGCTGATTGCATTTGACAAATTCAGCATAACATCTGGTAGAAAAGTGCTAATTGAAATGGGCATGAAATATACTGTTGCCATCTGTGAAGGACCATCTGTACACAATCTTGTTACATTTTCCTAAGTTTCTCACCTATGAGACCTTTCTCTGTAGTGGAGGTGACTGTTTTATATGCTGGGTCTGTGCTTTGCTGCTCACTGACAGTCTCTCTGCTTTTAATGGTGCCATAGTTCCCCTCATACCTGTCTGAGGCTGAACTGGAAGAAACCAAGCTCTGTCTGGATTGACTAAGCTCTGAGCCATCTCTGAAATGTCTGTTTATGGCTTGAAGATCATCCACCTCTCTGATAGTGTCAGCCTTCTGAGGATGTTGGTGGTTCATCGTATCTGACATGCGTTGAACATGAATGTTCTGGAAATTGTCGTGCGAGTTGCTGGAGCACGATGTCCAGCTTCCCCGGCCACTGTCAGCCACCTCTGAAATGGGCAGAGTTAGCTCCTCAGTGCTGGAAGAGAAGGTGAAATTCGAGCCATGGGTCACCAAGTTCCACATCAAGGACAAACTCAGAAGACAATGAAAATAGATCAATAATAAAGATTCAAATCAGATTAAATAAATAATTTTTAAAAAACACAAAAATATTTTTAAAAGGGCATGTTAGTTAATGGATGCTCACATAGGGCAAATTAAATAAAATTCTGCATTCTTTGATGATCTTCAAAAAGAGAGTGAGCACAAAAAAAAATCCCATGCACAGACACACAGTGTATTGTCCAAAGTTACACTGGCGTTTGTTTGTACAGTTCCCTCTAAAACTATTGTAACAGCAAGGCTAATTCATATCTTTCTGGGTTTGAGATCAAAAGGTGGATATGAGACGAGGGTTTATGATTTCAGCTTTTATTTCCTGGTATTTACATCTAGATGTGTTAAACAACATAAAACATAGAACATTTTGTATCAGACCACACAAATTTTAGGTGAGCAAAAATATAGGAACAGTTAAGTCTTGAAGTAAACTAAAGTAAAGAACACTTAATATTTGGTTGCATATCCCTTGCTTGCAAAACTGTATCAACCCCTAACTGTTGGTTTCTACTTCTGTGATGCATTTCCAGGCTTTTACTGCAGCCTCTTTCAGTTGTCGTTTGTTTCTCCTGTTAGTCTAATCTTCAGGAGGTGAAATGCATGCCCAATTGGTTAAGGTCTTCAAAAATGCATTTAAAACTGTTCCTATACTTCTACATCTGACTCATGGCTGGTCTCCTCTTCCTGATTCTGACTTGTGGAAGATTTACAACATGAGGAATGTACAGTCTTAACAGTTTTCATTCAGTATGTAATTCAGATTTAAATATGTTATATTAAAGCTTTGGCAATACAAATGTTTCATTATTTGTCATTCAGCATTAAAGCAGGCTGAATATAAAAATTGAGAGAGTATAAGAATGAGATGGAGAGATGTGCTGTACCTTGTGCAGGGCTGAGAGTTTTCTGAGGCAGTGTGAGGTGATACTGACTGTATTTGACTCCTGGCTTTTCTTGTTGAATGCAAGCAGTTTACTGAGCAGTTACTGACTATGTTGGAATGTGAAGGAATCTCACTGTGGCTTGAATCCATGTTGCCCAATTTGCCTGCAGCCATCAAAGTGTAGTACAGCACAAACAAACACTGATCAATGATCAGACATTTCTGCTGAATTAAGAGTACTATCAAAACCAAGTGTAACTTATACAGTATTTGGAAAATCATCCTTTTTTATTTCTCAAACCACAGAACATTGCTTACAACCCCAATTCCCAAAAAGTTGTGATGCTGTGTAAAATGGAAATAAAAACAGAATGCAATGATTTGCAAATCTCATAAACCCATATGTTGTTCAAAATAGAACATAGAAAACATATCAAATGCTCCATCAATGCTGAAAGGTATATACAGGTTTTAGATCAACGTATGCTTCCATCCAGATTTCATCCCATCTTTACTTCAGAGACTCTGCCTCTCTAAGATACTCTTTTTCTACACAGTCATGTTACTGACCTGTTCCCAATTAACCTAATTAGTTTCAAAATGTTCCTCCAGCTGTTTCTTTTTATTAACACTTACTTTTCCAGTCTTTTGTTGCCCCGTCCCAACTTTTTTGAGATGTGTTGCGGCCATCAATTTAAAAATTACTGTTCTGTTTTGAATAACATATGGGTTTATGAGATTGCAAATAAATGCATTCTGTTTTTATTGACATTTTACACAGCGTCCCAACTTTTTTGGAATTGGGGTTGTACTTTATGACTAGCTAAAGCGTACAGCACAAATATTCTCAATAAGGCCATTTTTTATGCAAGCACAAAAACGTAGATGCGCCTGGACTGAGCCCCTGGTTCGCACATGGCCTGGCAGGGTATCTTTTGGATCTGCTTGTGAATCCCACCTTTGCCATAGCTGTCTTGGACACCGTTGTTGACTACGGTCATGCTTCTGTTCCCTACTTTGACCTTGTCTTCATTGGCAAAAGATGACTTTGAG
This sequence comes from Ictalurus punctatus, assembly GCF_001660625.3. Classification (NCBI taxonomy): domain Eukaryota; kingdom Metazoa; phylum Chordata; class Actinopteri; order Siluriformes; family Ictaluridae; genus Ictalurus; species Ictalurus punctatus. The sequence continues at coordinate 291,953 of NC_030433.2, forward strand.
CCTGGCAGGTTTAGTTGACTACAGTCCTGCAATTCAGTCACGTCCACTAGAAGGGAAGGGAAAAAATACAATATAGACAAACAGCAACTAATGCAAAACTGTGCAGCAAAAGAACTGACATAAATTCAGACAAGTGATATCAGAGAACTGACATGAAATGAGCATTTTTCATGTATTTAGGCTAATTTAGTGTACACTTTAAATGTGTATGAATTCACCTTTACCCAGGGAACCCTGTGGGGACACGATCGGACTGGAGTGAAGGGAGGACAGGCCCTCATTCTTCTTTCCGCTGTAGTCCTCTACTAAGACAGATGTTTTCTTCATCACCTGTGGTGAGCCAAAGTCTGCAGAACACAAGTGTGAAATTCTACCCTGAAATTTCTCACTTGTGTTATTGACATGTCAAACAGAACTAGATAGGTAAATTTTGTCACAACAAACTTTGATGTTGGGTTTTGTCATTCCCCATGATGCATTCCCCACAATCCTCATTGACCAGACTGTTTTGGATAAAATCTATTTATGAGACCAACATGATCAATCAGGTTGTTTCTTCAAATCTGGCCCTCAAGGTCTACTGTCCTGCAGAGTTTACCTCCAATCTCAAACTCACGATTTTTACAGAAGAATGCTACTATAGAGGACTTATTTCTGTGAAAATTTCAGGTTTGTATCTGGTCCCCCAACAGAGATATTCAACCCGAAAGTGAGGAAAATAAGAGAAGTCTCAAATCTGCAGTGTTCTACATGCACACTATACTTACCCAGGTACCCCGTAAAAAAAATTACGTCTCAAACCCTTCTGATTATAAAATTGACTCCAAATGTGGAACTGTGAGTAATCTTGAGCATTACGTTTGGATTTAAGTTCCAAGTCTTAGGAACAAGAATGTGCAAAATGTTGTGTGTGTTTATCAGAGCAACTTACAGACTGGGATTCATCAAGCCTATAAATTACACATTCTCCCTTCACCTCAATGAAATCATAAAATCAACAGAGGGAGATATGCTCATGTATTTTTTTAGATTGTTCCTCATTGCTACTGATTATAAAATGGGAGACTAATGAGATTTTTGTTCACCTTACAGCATAGCAAATAACTGATCTGAAACGGCCCCATCATCCCAGCTGTGTGTGTTTTTGACTCACTGTTTGCAGTCATTAGGTCTCTGGCAATGCTCTTCTTCCGCAGGGGATTGAGGCTGACAGGGGGAACCTGTAGGACCTGGGAAACACGGTTGTGTGACTTGCCGGAGGTCAAGGATGAGCGTGTGAACACGGGAGACGAGTCAGATTTGGTGGACCTCCTTTCATTCAAGTTTTTAGATACTGCAGAGATAGAGCACAAATAGTTCACCTCCTTATTCAATTCTGGAGAAGTATGCACAGTGGTGCTTGAAAGTTTGTGAAGAATTTTCAATGTCTCTGCATAAATATGACCTAAAACAACATCAGATTTTCACACAAGTCAAAAAGTTGACAAATTGAATCCTATTAAACAAATGAGACAAAAATATAATACTTGGTCATTCATTGAGGAAAATGATCAAATACTACATATCTGTGAGTGGCAAAATTATGTGAACCTCTAGGGTTAGCAGTTAATTTGAAGTTGAAATTAGAGTCAGGTGTTTTCAATCAATGGGACGACCATCATGTATGAGTGAGCGCCCTGTTTTATTTAAAGAAGAGGGATCTATCAGAGTCTTATCTTCACAGCACTTATTTGTGGAAGTGTATCATGGCCCGAACAATGGAGATTTCTGAGGACCTCGGAGAAAGAGTTGTTGATGCTCATCAGGCTGGAAAATGTTAAAAATGCAATCCCTGAACAGTTTGGATTCCATCAATCCACAGTCAGACAAGTGGAGGAAATTCAAGACCATTTCTACGCTCCCTATGGGTGATTGACCAACATAGATCAGTCATGTACAAGACGTGTAATAGTCTGTGAGGTCACAAAGGAACCCAGGGTAACTTCTAAGCATCTAAAGGCCTCTCTCACATTGTCTGCCCCTCTGCAGTTTGCTAAAGTTCACATGGACAAGCCAGAAGGCTATTGGAAACATGTTTTGTGGCTAGAGGAGACCAAAAAAGAACTTTTTGGTTTAAATGAGAAGTGTCATGTTTGGAGAAAGGAAAACACTGCATTCTAGCGTAAGAATCTTCTCCCATCTGTGAAACATGGTGGTGGTAGTATCATGATTTGTTAAATCTGGGCTAGGACGTTTTACAATCATCGAGGGAACAATGAATTCTGAATTATACCAGCGAAATCTAAAGGAAAATGTCGAGACATCTGTCTGTGAACTGAATCTGAAGTGAAAGTGGGTCATACAGCAAGACAACGAGCCTAATCACACGAGTCTTTCGATCAAAGAATGGTTAAAGAATACAATTAATGTTTTGGAACGTCCAAGTCAATGTCCTGATCTTAATCCAGTTGAAATGTTGTGGAAGGGCCTGAAGTAAGCAGTTCATGTGAGGAAACACACCAACAGCTGTTCTGTACTGAGGAACGGGATAAAACTCCTGCAAGTTGATATGCAGATGATCAACAGTTACTGGAAATTCTTAGTTGCAGTTATTACTGCACACGGGGGTCACTGCAGATACTGAAAGCAAGGGTTCACCTACTTTTGGAACTCATAGATATGTAATATTGGATCATTTTCCTTAATAAATAAATGACCAAGTATAATATTTTTGTCTCACTTGTTTAATTGGGTTCTCTTTAGCTACTTTTAGAACCTGTGCAAAAGTCTGATGATATTTTGGGTCATATTTATGTAGAAATATAGAAAATTTACAAACTTTCAAGCACCACTCTATGTACGTATGTATTTAATCATATTATGAAACAAACAATGTAAATATGTGCTTAGGTTGAATAATAACCCAATAATGCAAAAGCACATGATCATTTTCAGCTCATCAAAAATGAAAGCTGCTAATATCCAGTTAACATTACGCAAAGTAAACAGCACACATGGATGCTCAGTAGATTTAATTAGTTTAGGACTTCTAGTAGAAGCATGCATGTAGGTTACTAATGTTTAAACTGGAAAAACAAGAAAGTGCTTCATCTCACAAGTACTGTAGGCTGGCTCACACTGCAGAGACATAATCTGGAACTTCTCCTCATCCGTCACCACCTGCAGCTGGGCCAGGTACTGCCTGACCTTACGGGCCATCTGCGCATCTTCATACAGTTTCTTGGCATTTAGCAATGAGCTGCGCCGCACACGCTTCTTATGTCCAGCCTGCACATCCAGTAGGTTGGAATTAGTGCTGCCCTGGCTCAAGGACCTAAAGGAGGGCCAGAGAGAGGGCTTAAGGAGACATCAATATCCTACGAACATAATGACAGTAACACTGAGACAGAGCACAGAAATGAACAGTAACTGCTAAGACACATGATGATCAGTGCCATATTATTATTATTATTATTATTTTAAATGTTGCTCTTTTGAGGATTGTTTTATAAGTAACCTTTAAATAGACAAAATTTAATTTGTTAAATTAATATCCCACGATCAGTTAATGTTTCCATCACAATGAATGGAAAGCAAGGCATATTAAATGCAGAGGTCTATTATGTATTCATGACTCATGCACCTACAGCATTTTCTAACCAGGACAGAATACTCTAATGCAACTAGGGAACTCTGATTTTAAAAATAAAATAAAATGATAAAAATTCAAGATTTTAAACTTTTCTTTTTTTTTTAATAAACACGGTAACATGGTACGTTTATTAAACAATTAGCTAAAAAAAATCCATATGAGCACTTGAGGTTTGGGTTTATAAGTCACAAAGAAAGAAATGGGGACTGAAGACCTGATGGTAATGACCTATACCAGGCATGCATGGAGAGGGACAGAGCGACTTACCCTAAACTCTTCCACCTCTTCTTCCTGCAAGAAAGCACCATGAAAGAGAAACAAAGGAGGGCACCAAGGCAGAGAGAGAATAAGGAAGAGGACAGCTTACAACCAAATGAAAAAAAAGACAAGACAGAGGAGCAATATCAGGACTTGTGACAAACAAGAAGATGATAAACAAATAAAACACAGACAATGAGAAACGAAATTGAGACAAGAAGAGAGACAAAGAACATATAAAGCTACATGAAAAGAGAGAAATAGTAGAAAGGCAAGACAAGAGAACAGCCACAAAGCAAGGGAGGATCAACAAGAGAGAGACATACAAAAGTGAGGAAAAACAAAATGTTCTCAGGGGGTTAAGCCCCTTATCCCTTCCAGCCCTAGCAAGGCCCCTGGATTGGACCCCTAAAACTCTTGACAATAACAACAAGTGTTCCAGCGCTTCATGCTTGGACCCCTAATGATACGCATAATAAATATAGCTGCAAAGTGGCAGATCTGTGGGGTCTAAGGAGTCCTTGCAAATAGTGCCCCCAGTGGCCAGTTAGACAACAAATAGACGAGATTAACATATTTATCAAGAAGTATGATTAGAAGTTCAATGAGGTCTGTGTGAAATGCCTGCTGAAATCTGATTGGTTAAAGGTGGCCATGTTAGGTGATAACTAAAAATCCAGTTAGCATAATGATGGCAAATTAGCAGAATGATGTAGCGTCACCAAAATTCAGTTCAACACAGTTTGGTGACTGAGAAACGGCTATATGATTCGAACTCCAAATGCTGTGAACATAAACAGCGCCCACCAGTAGCAAGGTTGAGTGAGATCGCATTAGATAGTAATGGGCCCCTACCCAAACCCACCATTCAAGTTTTGTAACAATAGTTTAATGAAAATGAAACCTTTCAAATGTCCACTGGAAGCTGATTGGCTGAGGGCGGTCATGTTTTTTCAGTAATTAGGGAATCATGAAAAATCGACTTATAGATTAGCACATACACACCCCTCCAAAAGTGTCGGAATGGCAGGGCCAATTCCTTTGTTTTTGCTATACATCGAAGACATTTCAGTTTAAGATCAAAAGAGATGATAGATTTCAGCTTTCCTGATATTTGCATCTAGATATTTACACCTTTGGTGCTGGACCACCCAATTTTTAAGTGAGCAAAAGTATTGGAACAGAGCCTTAAAGTAAATTAACGTTAAAGAACACTTAATATTTCGTTGCATATCCCTTGCTTGCACCGAGCCGGTGACCCATTGACCTCGCCAATCTGTTGCATTCTTTTTTTGTGATGCTTTTGCAGGCTTGTACCACAGCTTCTTTCGGTTGTTGATTGTTTTGAGGGGTTTCTGCCTTCAAGCTCCTCTTCAGGAGGTGAAATGCATGCTCAGGTGGGTCTGGTGATTGACTTGACCAGTCAAAAACGTTCCATGTTTTACCCTGCTGAAATCATTTGTTGTGTTGGCAATGTGTTTTGTAACTGTCTTACTGCATGATGAAGTTCCACCCAAATAGACTGGATGCATTTGTCTGTAAAGTGGCAGACAATGTTTCTGTAGACTTCTGAATTAATTCTGCTGCTACCATCATGAATTACATCATTAATAACAATTTGTGAGCCCTTTCCAGAAGCAGCCTTGCAAGCCCAAACCATGACACTACCTCCACCGTACTTGACCGATGAGCTCATATATTTTGGATCATGTGCAGATCCTTTCTTTCTCCAGATCATCACACTGGTAGAGGATAATATTGCTTCCAGACCTTTTGTGTTGTACGGTTTGCATCTTGTGGTATGGCCTCTGTACTTCTGCTCTCAAAGTCTTCTTCAAATGGTGGATTGTGATACCTTCACTCCTGCCCTGTGGAGGTTGTTGGTGATGTCACTGACTGTTGTTTTTGTGTTTTTCTTCACAGCTTTTACAACGTTTCTGTCATCACCTGCTGTTGCTTTCCTTGGCTGACCTGTTTGATGTCTGGCTGTTACAGTAGTACACCAGTGATTTCTATTTCAGGACATTCCAAATTGTTATACTGGCTATGCATGCGCAATGGCTCTGATCGATTTCCCCCCTGTTCTCGGCTTCAAAAAATAGCTTGCTTTTCTCCAATAGGCAGCTCTCTGGTCTTCATGTTGGTTTATCCTTTTTAACAACAAATGCCGCAGTCTTCACAGCCAAACCCCAGGGCTATTAATTGTTTAAACAGTCATTTTAACAGGGCACACCTGGGCAACAAGAAACACCTGTCAGTTACATGTTCCAATATTTCAGATCACTGAAAGATGTGTGGGATCAAACATAAGGTGCCATGTTCTTGGTTTACACATTTAGACGTAAATATCAGGAAATGAAAGCTGAAATTCTGATCTATCGTCTCATTTTCATCTTTTGATCTCAAACCTAGTTAAATTATGTGTTCCATATACACGGAAGAATGCCTATCCAGAGGCAACATAAACATCTTTTGGACTGTGAGCAAGATGAGCATTCCAGAAACAAACCTCTGATGAAACATGACTGCTGGGTCCATGTTGGTGGTGGCCATTCGCACAACATGGCGAACTTCCTTGGCAATCATTCGTAGCTTCTCAAAGTTCACAAGGCCATCCACATTTGTGTCATTACCTGAGCAATTGTGAAATGGGAGGAATTGGAATTGTAACAAATGAGAGGATGGTAAAGTGAAATTAAATAAAATTAAAACCTCAGTGACTCGATTAACACATAATTAATTCTCTTCTTTTACATCTTCAGCACTTAGCAGAGATGATTGCATGCATTATACATTATATATATATATATATATATATATATATATATATATATATATATATATATATATATATATGACTAATTCAGAACATCTTTAAGATTTATTCTTCATCCTAAATCAGTGTTAAGATAAAGCAGTTTCTTGTGTCATGTGTTTTAACAGGTTGCTGCCCTGAGAAACAAATTAACCCTATTGACCAAAAATATGTGGACACCTGACCACAACACCTACATAAGCTTGCTGGACATCCTATTCCAAAACCAATGGTATCAAAACAGAGTTGGAAGTATACAATTGTCTAAAATATCTTTGTATGCTATAGCATTAATATTACCCTTCACTGGTACTAAGGGGTCTAGTCTGTAAAATAACCCCAGACCATTATTCCTTCCTCCACCAAACTTTACTGTTGGGCCTATGCATTCCGGTAAGTAGTGTTCTCCTGGCATCTGCCAAACCCAGATTCACCCATCAGATAGTGAAGCATGAATAATCACGCCAGAGAACACATCCCCACTGCTCTAGGGTCTAGTGGTGGCATACACCACTCCAGCCGAAGCTTAGCACTGTGCACGGTGATCTTAGGCTTGTGTGCATCTGCTCGTCCATGGAAATCCCTTTTTATGAAGCTCTCAATGCACAGTTCTTGTGCCAGTGTTGCTTCCAGAGGCAGTTTGTAACTCTGTAGCGAGTGATGCAAAAAAGGATGAGTGATTTCTATACGCTAGCACTCGGGCATCCCCTCTCTGCAAGTTTGCATGGTCTACCACTTTATGACTGAGCTACTGTTGCTCGTGGACACTTCCATTTTACAGTAATAGCATTTATAGATGACCAGGGCAGATCTAACAGGGCAGAAAAATAAACTGCCTTGTTTAAAGTGCAATGTTTAAAACCACTGAGCTCTTCAGTACCACCCATTCTACTGCCAATTTGTGTCCATGGAGATTGCCTGGATATTTGCTTGAGTTTATGCACCTGATAGAAATAGGTGTGGCTGAAATGCCTTAAATCAATAATTAGGAATGATGTCCACATACTTTTGGCCTTGTACTGTAGTGTAACATTCACAAGTTTTACTATGCTATGTGCATAATAAATCGCTACCCTGATAATATTAAACATATGATATACTTTCAGCCATGCCCTGAGACTACACCTAATATTTCAGGGGTCTTCAATCTTATCTGTAAAGGACTAGTGTGGCTGCAGGCTTTCAGACTAACAGGAGTTGCACCTGATTCCACTTGTTTAAATAATAGTTTTTCTCAACTAGTATTAGTATCTATAAAATGCTAGTTACGCTAGTAACTGTCATCCTGTGAACATCAGATATATGTAATAATACCTTTCTCAGGTTGAAGTGACAGGGTGGCTAGCATTCCTAATGAACGTAGTTTCACACTGATGATAGAGTCGTCTGCTCATGTCCAAACAACAAAATGTGCAAGTCCGTCATCCAAGATTCCCATGGGGTTAGACAGAGAGGCTGAAGGATAGGACTTTTCATTGGTATGCCTGTCTATGGAAGGCAAACCTGCAAAACCATCTGTGTTCTGAAGCAATGGGGACATGAAAATACGGGCTATCCCAACACTTCCAAGATGCCACTTTTGGGTCTTGCCATTAACCCACAGCTGCTCAGTTGTGGCCGGTCTCAACTGTAAGGCACTTTGGATAAAAGCGTCAGTCAAATGAGAAAATCATATCCACTGACATGAACCTGATCTCGTGGCTGCATGACAGAAATAACATCGGACAGATTTAACAACACACCACGGTCCTTCAGAACTAGGAAATCCACCAATAGAACCTTTGTTCTGGGTCAGGAAGTCTACTCTTTCATTGTGTCCAAACAGGAATGGGACAGAACAGCATAATGGATCTGGAAAATGGTGAGGCTCTGAGCCCTGAAAAAATGTTGAGGGCCACTAGTAGAAATAATGTAGCTGCTGTCTCTGGGGCACACAGATACCTGTTGGAAGTCTGAGATTGAGACTCTCACACAGGGCTGATGGAACTTATGTGGGAATGTAGTCAAGGGTGCTGTATGGCTAATCCACTTCACTGTGCTGGGTTCTAGTTTCTGGAACCTGTACTCTCCTCTTCAGTGCTTCTTTGGCTGCAGGATCAAAGAGTGACCCTGAAACATAGCATAGGTTTCGTAGGGTTGACCTGCATGTGGCAGTGCAAATTGTGCAAACACACTTGGTGCTGTCCATAAACCAGATTGGTGGTTGGTTCAATCAGCTCCATCTCAGAAGGGTCAATATCCGCTTGTCAAAATGATTACTCCAACGCAAGCAGCAAAATTTCTAGAGAACTGCCATGTATAAGACAATGTAATGAGACCTTAACAGAATCTCATCAGCGCACATGCAGATGCTTCTGCAGCATGTCCTAATGCAGCGCTTTCTCTGGCAAAACCACCAGTGACACGATCGTTAATGACAGGCTGACCTCCTCCCAATCATCCATTTTATAGCACCCCTTCACTCATTCCTGCTTCCAGTGCTCACAGCTTCCGTTCCAAAATCAACAGCAGAGCTATGTCTGATGCTAGGGTCATCTACATGATACGAGAGAGACTCGGGCGGTGTCTGAAATCGTGTACTGTGACAGTACATACTGCACGGCTTTGGAAACCGTACGTACTAATCAGTGTGTGTGTGTAGTATGAATACAATCCCAGACATACTACAACTGCCACGTTGGCATTATCATGTGCCCATCAACATCATAAACACAAAAATCTTAAAGGGCCCACCAGATTAAAGCAACCGCACTAACGGCAAAATGCACATCAGGAAAGGTAACTGAATTAGCAAATTTCATAACAAATACTACATCACACACAGTCAACTCGTGACTTTGTGAAGGTCTCCACATCTGGAGCACAAAAAAATAATCAAAAGGAGCAGGCGTGAAAAGAACCTGCAACCACATTGGCCCTTTATGAATAAGAGTGAAGACCCAAGTCAGATCCACTTCTCCAGCTCTTAAGCAATGCTGGCATGCAAAAGAAGAAAGTAAGATCGTAGCAGAAGACAAGCAGACTGCTAAAGAGTGTTTGATAGGAAAATAACTGTGTTAAAAAACAGGGCATGTTTTGTACACTTCCACTTCTGAGGAAGTGCTCATGTAGCCAGCAACGAATACCTGCAAGTGACGGTCAGTTGTCTCATTAAAACTTTGTTTTTATTCTTAACGTTCTTGATGAAGGCGTGTGTACCGAAGCGTTTTTGCATTTACACACCTTCGTGCAGGAATGTGAGATCTTTCTTAACCACAGGAAAGAGCGGGATAATCGGTATCTGCATACTTTGGCTGTTCAGGATGTTGCGGTATTTGGCCATGTTGCGTGAAGGGTCAAAAATATCCTGCAGATCTCGAAAGAGCTTTTCGTATTTGCTGGGAAGCTTTTCCCATGTGCTTCGTAGCCGGGCCACAGGGGCAAGGTTCAGCCCACTAAAGGGAAGTATAAATACACACACACACACACACACACACACACACACACACACACACACACACACACCAGAATCGTCAGCAGAATGATGAACCAGTTACCAATAAATACAGAAAAACAGTTCCCCGAAATTTTAAACAGGCTTGACATTTTAAATTTGGGTGTCTCTTCTGATTAATGTATTTAATATTATTGTTATCTAAATAGTCTAAATACATTTACAAACAGTAGGGGGAGAATTATTTTTGTTTGCTTTTCATTGTTCTTAAATAATCATTCTCTATTGTTATTAAAAGAAAATCTTCTTGGAAAATCATATAAACATTCTAATGACCTGCGCTCCTAACCTGCTATGTAGTATGACGGTCAGCATTGCCGAGTTCAAAAACAAAGAAACAATAGTTTAATGACCATGACAGTGATTTTTTTTGCCCACCTGATGATGGCAAACATGGAATTAAAGTTCTTGCACTCGCGGCACTGCAGTGCAATCTTGATGAAGTGCTTGATTGTCTTCATGCGCTTTAGTGCATTTGCCTCATGCAAAATCTCAGTGGCCACCCAAAAGGTCTCCTGATTGATAAGATCCTCAAACTGTTTTAGATGGCCACTGCTGGAGTTCAGCTTGAAGAGGCTGTCCACATACTCGGTGGACTCGATGTTCCGGAAGATGCTGAAGTCACGCATGGACAGCTGGGCAGACACTTCCAGGGTACTGAGCTGAAGAAAACTGATCTGACTTTCTCTCAGCAGCTCTTGAGCATCCTCATCCGAGCAGAGGGTCTCTGTCTCCATGTTGTTCTTCAGGTAGTATCTGAGCAAAGGTAGAACAATACAAACTGTGACATTTCCCTGAAGTTACCGTCCCAATGACGATGAATGAATTTTAATGGGGACCAGTAGAATTCTCCAATTTGAAAATGCTAACAGTCGTACACTGGCATACTTTCATAGTTGGCAATACACCCAAATGATCCGTGTAATGATTTAAGATATGGCAAGTTCAGAAATAACTTGGGCATATTGCCAACTATGAATGTTGACCTACTCAATCAAGCAATCTAATCCCACAGCTCGGACGTGTGAAGAATACGAGAGATTGTCGTCATATGCAGGGAGTGACCAGTACTTGGGGTTAATAAAAATGACTTCATTAATGATAGGTGTATGATAATTAACTTTGAAAATAAGTTGCAGTTTTCTTTTTTTTTTTTCCAAATAAATTGTTGTTTCTATTTGTTTAACACTTCAAATTTGTTAGTTGATAACACATTAAAAGGTGAAAAAGATCAGACATTATTTACCATGGTTTATTTACATCACAACAATCTGCAATATTAACAGGTGTGTGTGTACAGGTATTTACTTCAGATCAATGAACCTACAACGTATTAGCTTGTTCTGAATACAAGGTGCCGACAGGTGACACGGATGAAATGTAAGTGAAATTGCACAAAAGGCACATACTGTATGTGCAAGTTTTTAAGGAGACAAGGAACCTATTTGCGGAGTGATGACTGGCTATTCGGGCAATTTCATTTACCCAGTGAAACTTGTGTTTATATCCATTCTAGAGTTTTTAGCAACTGGCACAATGCAATGAGAAATTGTCAATTCAAGACCCACTGTTCTTCAGAAAAATCCTCCAGGTCCTGCACGTTCTTTACTTTTCCAGCATCTTCTGCACATTTGAGCCCTTTCCAACAGCGACTATATGATGTTGAGATCCATCTTTTCACACTGAGGACCACTGAGGTTCTCGTACACGACTATTCCAAAAAGGTGCAAACATTCACTGATGCTCAAGAAGGTAACACGATACATTAAGAGCCAGGGGGATGTAAACTTTTGAACAGGATGATTTTGTAAATAATAACAATTTATTTTATTTAAAAATCTTTTTTTTTTTTCCCATTTAGTACTGACCTTCAGACACTAAATGAGATCGTTACATGTCTCCCAGAAGACAAAATACTAAGAATTTACACCGATCATCCTGTTCGAAAGCTGGAAGGTCGGACACTTCTGGGAAGAGTCACTGCTGTGCCGGGTTTTTCCATTTGTTAAGATACAATACAGATAAAATGTAAGCACAGATAAAATGGAGGAAAACAGGACAATTCAGTCAATGAAACTTAAACAATCCCTTAAACAGGCAGCAGGTCAAGTTTAGATCTCACCTGCCATTGAGCTGGATGCGATTTGCCAGTTTGGACAGTTGGTCTGGTAGACGACACTGTTTAATGACCCCTTCCGAACTGACCGACACCTCACACAGAGAATAGGTCTCAGGAGCAGCGATGAGGCCAAATTCCTTAACTACATGCAAGACCACATCCTTGGCTGTTGTGTCTTTGCTGATGATGATGTAGCAGCTCTGCTGATCTGCTTTAAAAACACGTATCACCTGATCTGGAACATCTGTTCATGGAAAAGAAAAGAAAACCAGCCTTCGTTGGTCATATGCCATCACTACTTAAACATGGCTTAGTAAAGTTAAATAAATGGTCATTGGGAGCTTTTCAATACATAAGTCAGAAGAGCTAGAAACAATATGCTCAAAAGCAAATGAACATTAGCCAAAGATGAGAAGGAGAACTAAACAGACCTACTCATGCTCACAGATCCCAGTCGCTAAAAAGCAAGAAAAGTGTGCGAGAGATGAAGTGAACGGAAAGACAGGATGATGATGGGGAGAAGATGTAGCAGGCCTGGCCTTAAGAACTTGGTAAAGAAACATCCTTCTCTTGATCTGAGAGATTCAGCACAACTCAAATGTGTATTTACAACTTATTAGATTTTGAGATGTGCCAATGCTGCAGTTAACCGTCGGGATTCTACTTTTTATGATGTTTTAATAAAATGTTTAACTCTTGCATGCAGACCTGGAGGGGCATGAACAAGCATGAAAAACATTTTTTAAAACCTTTCCAATAAAGATCTGTGAAGCTTATTTGGATTTTACAAAATTATCTTTAAAATGCAGTTTCCTGAAAAAGGGACATTTCTTTTTTTGCTGAGTGCTTTTATAATATTTATATATATATATATATATATATATATATATATATATATATATATATATATATATATATATATATATATATATATATATATATATATATATATACACACACACACACACACACACACACACACACACACACACACACACACACACACACACACACAGAGATAGATGGAGAGAGAGAGAGAGACACACATAGTACATGTTTAATGTGAACAGATAACATGTCCTAGGCGAATACACACTGATCATCCATAAGATTAAAACAAACCACCTGCCTAATATTGTGTAGGTGAACAGCAGTTGTGAGTGGAAACGCCTTGTTGATGAGAGAGGTCAAGAAGTCAGAGGAGAATGGCCAGACAAGTGTTGAGCTGACACGATGGCTAGAGTAACTCAAATAACCACTCTTTACAAATGTGGTGAGAAAAAAAAAGCATCCCAGAATGCACAATTCATTGAACTGGATGGGTTTCAAACAGCAGAAGACCAAATCGGGTTCCGCTACCATCAGCCGAGAACAGGGATCTGAGACCGCAGAGGGCACAGGCTCACGGAACCTGGACAGTTGAAGACTTGAAAAAGACCAATGTGTTTCCAACTTCCAACTGCATCTCCTCTCCTGTTCAGGCTCGTCATTTTATTTCAGATAACAGGGAAACATTTCCTATCCTAATTTTGATACTTGGAACTAAGAAAACGGTCATTATGTGCCTTCTTTCACTTTCATGCTGGTTGCAAGTATAAACATAGGACAATGCTTCTATAATATCCTCGTTAATAATAAACAATTTTATTTCACATTCACCTGAAAATAGTTTTACAGTGAATAGGAAGTGATCGGCCTCACCTGTGGAGTTTGAGAAGCTGAGTGCGCTGGCTGTCGGCTGCAGTAAATCAGGGCTGCTGGAGGACAGACTGCCCATGATGGGCATGATATCTACACTGTGCCTGCACTGTTTTGTGCCGACAATGCTGTCATCCTGAGACTGGCCTATGCCTACATCACTAAGAATCAGAGAAAGAATGGAATAGCGGTAGATAGATAGATAGATAGATAGATAGAGAGAGAGAGAGAGAGAGAGAGAGAGAGAGAGAGAGAGAGACACCTTTAGCATGACTAAGATTTATGCATATAGTAACATTTACATAGTGTGGGTTGTCGGTCTCCTAGTAAATCATCTCGAGATTGATGCTTGCTGAATACACATGCAACATGGGCCTGATGACCATGTCTAAAATCATGCATCACAAACACGCAGGTACAAGTATGCAGTACACATTGTAATAACACACAGTGAGTGAGTGAGTGAGAGAGAGAGAGAGAGAGAGAGAGAGAGAGAGAGAGAATTAAACTCCTTGAATTAAAGCGGACAGTCTACACAATCACCATCCATTATGGTGGTGTTCAGAGGCAAAAATCACGAAAATTACATAACTGTCCAAATACATATGGACCTGACTGTACTCTTGTGGAAAGAGCGTCTCTCTGCAACAGCCCACTTATTTCTACAGGGACTAAAACAAATAGAACAGGATTACATTTTGCGCCTCTTTGGCTGTTTCATGACGAGGTGGATTATGTGTGAAGAGATCCTCTAAACAAAGTGTGAATAATATAACTAACATTAGGTGAATTACAAATGATCACATGCACATTTGATGAGTAACTTATTTATTTATATTTTGCCAAACAGATCCAAATATATTTGCTGGAAAATATTGAGTGTAAATAATAATATATGTTGGAGTGGGCAGGATTGCTCAAACTCGATGTGGGAGTGGAGGGGAACAGATTTTTAAACATTTTTAAACCATGTATTTATTTCGATTTAGTTGCTCATTGCACTTTATAAAAAGAATGAAGCACCTTTATGGTTTTTTTTCCTTGTGTCAAATGTTCTATGGTTCAGATTACTGAATCATGTCTCCGTGTGTGTGTGTGTGTGTGTGTGTGTGTGTGTGTGTGTGTGTGTGTGTGTGTGTGTGTGTGTGTGTGTGTGTGTGTGTGTGTGTGTGTACATAACTGGGTGGTGTTTTTGGTGTAGTTATTTGAAACCAAATGCAATTACCCAGAAATGGACAAAAAAAAAAAAGATAATTCATTCAATAAATTTAAAAAAAGGGGGGGGGGGGGGGCCCAACCAATCTGCCCACAATGGTGCAAGACCGTTAGTACTGCTTTGGAATGGCAGAGTGAAAGAAAGTAAGAAATGCAAAGAGACAGAGAATGATAGCGCAGGTCGTAAAAGAGAAAGAAAAACAGTAAAAAGAAACAGAGAGCTGAGTGAGCGTTTCTCTTACCCAAACAGTCCCCTGTGTATGTGAAGCCAGTCGTAAGGCAGGAGATAAGTGACCGTTAGTAAAACACACGCATTATGAAAAGCAGAGAGCAATACAAACAGCTCTGACACCCACGCACACACAACATGGTGATAGACCTTCAGACATGGGTGCTTCCTGTGATTTTAGTTCCGCCCAGTGGTCTCGACAATAATACATCGGTACTAACAGAATAATACCAAAAAAGAGTAATAATTCTACCAATATTCATACAGTTCATATAGGTCCAAACATGCAACAACTTAAATTAATATCAGAGTCCCCATTCCTCTGAGTGCTAATTTGAGATTCAAGGTCTTTTAAAACACTTTGTTTCAATATAAGATTAAAAGATCAAATTTATGTTTTTGAGAACCTAAACCATACCTGAAGGGTTTTGGAGGTAGAATACTGAACCTGGTCTTCTCCAGCATCTTGCGGATCTTGTTGCGTCCAGCCGACATGGTGTGGGCCTTCATTTTCTTGTGACTCTTGCTGTCCGTGGGAAGTTCCATGTCGCCTGGCAGCTCAGCGATGGAGAAGCGGTTGCCCTTCTTCTCGTGAAATTTAGGAAAGTGGGGGGCTCCGCTCTTCTTGTCATGCCTCATACATTTTTGAAGCTCTTTGAAGACTGAAGCAAGAATGATTAAAATCCACACATGAGCAAATGCTGTGAAAGCAAACTCAGTTTAAAAAAAATATTTGTTCTCCCCTCTAGAAGCAGAGTGTAAGGTGTGATCGGAGGTTCTTGTTTTAAACATACCAAAGATGTTCGTCCTTACGGTGAGGGAAAGGTGAGTATTGTTCCTTAGAATGTCCACAGCTTTGTAGTAAGATATGTTTTCAAAATTTTGGCCGTTAACCTCTATTATCTGAGAAAGGCGCACACATGCAATTAGAGAGAAAAGCAGGACAACTATTGTGTTCTACATACAAATGTTAAAAAATTATTTACTCCACAAAACTACAGTGTATCTCTGCAGACATGTTCACACTCTAACAGAGTTTTATGGAGTAGCCTGGACATGTTGCGAAACACAGCAAAATATCACACGTTTTCATACTCTAAAGTGAACATACCTTAAACCTACAAAACACAAAGAAAATTATTAAAAAAAAATAAATAAATAAAAATTTTAAAAAAACTTGGAAGTGAATAGTTTGGGAAAATATTCTGAGCTGAGTAATTTATGTAATTGAAGACACCCATAACTATAGTTTATTTCTCAGAAACAGCTTCTTATGAAAGCCACTTTACCTGATCTCCTCTTTTGAGTCCAGCCTCAGTGGCCTTGCTGTCCTGCACTTCGTGTACGAAGATGCCGAAACCCATCTCGCTGCCTCCTAGCAGGCTAAAGGGCAGAGCTGAGTCTCTGTTTGCCTTCTGCAGCGTCACCTGACGCAGCTTGGCTTTCGCTGCTGAAGCCATGTTCAGCAGACGCAAATGACCGTGCATTTTCTGTGGGTGAGGGAGCTCACGTTATATGTTTGGTATGTACGGTCTTGTGTGACACATCTCACTGTGGTCCAACATTTGTGTGCATGTGTGCGTGTGTGTGTTAGTCCTTATTCACTTTATCACCAAAGACTGCACCAGTGACATTAGTAAAAGTAAGTCTCACCGCTTCATCCAGCAACTTCTCAAAGTCCTCTAGAAACTGTGTCATTGAAGGGTTTCCTTCAAAATCATTAAAATGATTGTTCACCCATAACAGCACTATCCGTGTGACCTGCGTAAAGCAGAAGACGTTAATAAAGTTTGACATTAATCATATTTCAAAATCTGTCAAAAATTCCTAAACTGTACTTTTATTTAAACAAAACTATTATGCAAGAAAGACATGTCCTGCAACGCCAAAGAGAAATCAAGTAAAACCACATTCCGAAAGAAACAGTAATGCTTATCGTTGCTATCTAAAAGTGGGAGTCACTCTGCTGCATTCACACACACACACACACACACACACACATACACACACATACACACACACATACACATACACACATACACACATACACACATACACACATACACACATACACACATACACACATACACACACACACACACACACACACACACACACACACACACACACACACACACACACACACACACACACACACACACACACACACACACACACACACCGTGTCTCTCAGATTGTCCATTTTGAACCACTCTAGTAACTTATTGCCCACTTCCATGGGGCTGGAAAGGAATGTGCGGTAGGTGAGGAGGAAATCTTCAATGTAGGTCGGATCCACTACTGAAGGCTCTTCCACCAAGTGCATGATCAACCTCTCTGGAGTTCCCTGAATCATACAATATGATACAGAAATACCATATAAAGGAAACACCATATGATATAAAATAGGAAAACTATAAGGTTATATATAACCAGTAAGAGGAGAAAAATAATGTCTGTCAAATAAATAAAAGTAAATGGTTATTACTATTATTCCAGAACAAGTGAAAGTCAAGTTGCTTCTGTCATGCAGCACCAAATGCCCCATAACAACCAAACACCACGGCGGAGTTAGACATGTCCCAGGCTACACTAACGCGCACATCAGGTAGTTCATATTTCATCAAAAAAAGAATAACCTCACCTTGATGACGATGTGGCCCTTGCGCGTTCCGCTGCGATCCAGCTCACGATGCTCCTTTACCATGACAATTTCACCTTCTTCCTCCACCTTGTGCATGTTCTTCTCCACATGGTTGAGGATGCGCCAGTAGTCCTCCTGGGCGATGCACACCAACTGAGCCAAAACATCATGAGACAGCAACTTGAATTTGGTGTAGTGTGTGTCACTCAGCACTCATACACCACAACAATTTTATAACTCTTCCAGACCTTAAAGAAATTGTTTCAGGACCACATATTTTGCTCTTTTATTATGAATAAACCTTTTATTTGCCACAATACAATCATAAGATGCTTGCATGATTCAGAGCGGTGTTATTTGATTTATTCTTCGGGCCTCACATGGTGTTTATTTTTTCACAATAGACCAAAATGAACTACTTTAAATTGTGAAATTCCAGGTCTGGAAACTGAAACTCAATTTTATTGACTTTTCCAAGATTTCCAGGACAGTGTGTGTGTGCAATATACAGCCATTCCAACAGCAGCACAGTGGAGCCAGAGTGGCACAGCACTGAAATAGCTTAAGATAGAAAAACTCTGGTCTCACCAGATTAACTTACACAGCACAGAGCTAATTATTCTGCCCTGTAGGACATCGTTCTTTTATGTACTTGAGCAGTTAGAGAAGCCAGGAAGCCAAGAATGTCCTGCTATGTTTAGGTACACCTATGCTATGAGATCTAAATATTTGTTTATTCCTGCTTTAGCTATAAACATTCTGAGGTTTGCATTTTTGCTACACTGTAAAATAAATAAATAATCAAGGGTCAAGTAGATTGTATTTAAACTAATAATAAATACGCGTTTTTAACTTATGAAATCGTGATTCTGTCTCATACAAAATTATGGGTGCATTTTACACACAAAAAAATATGAAAGATGGTAACTAATTATTTTGAGTAAACTTGTGCAATTTTGCATTTTAAAATGGAAGCAGTGTAGAAACTCCTCATTTCATCGAGTGAACCACGGCGCACATTTACAGAGTTAAATTACCACTTCACCAAATTTTTGTTCCCCTTTAAAATTACTCATCATTTTTGTGTGTAATATTGCTGTCTCACTGGAATGCACTGGAAAACTTATTATTATTATTAATAATTTGTGTTTTCTGGTAAATTCACAATGTCCTTACAGATTTTCATACATACATGTAGACAAGATGCACAGGCTTAATGTCTTAAGAAATTCAGTCACTGGCAACACAGTGAATGGAGTTTCTGAGATAATGAAGCAAAAGTGTCATGGTTACTGGTCTATGAATAAGATGTACCTGACAGTCGTCCCCTTTTGTGCGCACCTCTCCATTCATACACTGCTTCACCAAGGAGGCAGAGATTCCAAAGCTATTCCCCATGCAGAGGATTTCGGTTCGGCCGTCTCCGTAACTTATCTCTACTGCGCCGTTCAGGATAACATACCACAGGTTCAACTACAAACACAACAAAACACCTGTTACCAATAAATAACGAGCATCATGTCAGCAGCAAGTGGGCCAAATGAGAATATCATGTTGGGTATGTGTGGCAAGACAGAATATTTTATTATTAAAAGGGTGTTATAGCTAAGCATTTTATAATACAGCATACGAAACCTGCTATTATTATAATTATGATAATGAATAATTCTTTCATTTACAGTAAACAGACTAATTTAACATTTGGGGCTGGTAAACTCCAGTAGCATTCGTCAGTTTATGCTAGCTGAAATTGATTCTTTTCACTTTTTCAGTGTTGAAAGAGAAATGTGACATAGGCAAAAAAAAAAAAAAGAAAAAAAAAGAAAATTTAGTATGAAATATAGAGTATACAAAAACAGAAGAAATCAGGATGGGGCAAATACTTTTTCACAGAACTGTGTGTGTGAAAAAGTAGTATACACACACACACACACACACGCACACACACACGCACACACACACGCACGCACACGCACGCACACGCACGCACATATATTCATGCAATTATCTAATCATCCAATCATGTCACAGCAGTGCATAAAATCATGCAGATCCGGGCCAGCAGCTTCGGGTAACGTTCACATCGACCATCTGAATGGGGAAAAATGACCTCGGTGATTTTGACTGTGCCGTGATCGTTGGTGCCAGACTGGCTTGTTTGAGTATTTCTATAACCTTCTTCAGTGGCCTTCTCAGATGACCGATCTGAATCCAGCAGAACACCTTTGGGATGTGGTATAACGGCAGATTCACAGCATTAAAGTGAACATTCTGCAAGAATGACATGATCCAGTCATATCAACATGAACCAGAATATTGAAGAAATGTTTCAAACATCTTGTGGAATCCATGCCACAATGAATTGGGGCTTAAAAAAAAAGATTAACATGTTTAGCTACAACAGAATTAGCTTGTAATTCTGCAAGGTGGTATCTTTAAAAGGCTCCTCTAAGACAGAATGATCACATTTGGACACATCTGTTAGGTTACAGTATAATCTATCATAATATCTCTTTTCTTGTCATTTGGAACTAGTGCTAATCCAGCATGAATGCTGCAAGAAGGTTCCAGGGAAAGACAGTTTATGAAAGCAGGATTTATTGCATATACTTTGTCATGTCCCTGTGTGACATTGTTCGGATGATTTCATCATTCATGCACACATACACAAGCAGGAACCAGGTGATTCTCACCATCCAGATCAGGACGTGTGCGCTTACCTCCTGTTTGTCATGCAGGATGATGGTGCCGGCATGTTCTACAACCTCAAAGACCATGACTGTACACAGCTCCCTCCTCACTGACATGGTCATGTTGGCAAATGCCGGCAGCTGATGCATGAACTCTAGGAGCAGCTCTGGAGAAATTGGAGAATAAAAGTGTGAGAGAGAGAGAGAGAGAGAGAGAGAGAGAGAGAGAGAGAGAGAGAGAGAGAGAGAGAGAGAGAGAGAGAGAGAGAGAGAGAGAGAATGGGCTACTTTTCTAAGCGCTCCCTCAACTTTCATCACTACTACTGTACATCCATAATTGCTATACAGCTTAAAACCAGGACACTCAAATTTTGTTAGTCCCCCCCCCTTCATTGAAGGGAAATTTATCACCACGGCTGGTATACACAAAGCTTCTGAGTATTAACCTTAAACATGGTGTACTTCAGAGCAAATAAATTTGTAGCTTAATGGTGTGAGTAAAAAGAAAAGTTCTGAGAGCAAATCTTAGCAAGGAAATGTTTCATAACGAAAATATATTTCTCTAAATCAGAAAAATAAATAACAATTACAGTCCCCTCCAATAGTATTGGAACAGCAAGGCCAATCTTGTTGTTTTTGCCATCACTGAAGACATTTTGTTTTGAGATGAAAAGATAAATATGAGACAATAGATCAGAATTTCAGCTTTCATTTCCTGATATTTACATCTAGATGTTAAACAGCTCAGAACTTGGTGTCTGACCACCCAGTGTTTGGTGAGCAAAAGTATAGGAACAGATAGTCTTAAAGTAAATTAGATTTAATATTTGGTTGCAGATCCCTTGCTTGGAATAACTGCATGAAGCTGGTGGCCCACTGACATCACCAAACTTGCTTTCTTCTTTTGCGATGCTTTTCCAGGTTTGTGCCACAGTTTCATTCAGTTGTTGTTTGTTTTGAGGGGTTTCTCCCTTCAGCCTCCTCATCAGGAAGTGAAATGCATGCTCAATTGGGTTATGGTCTGGTGATTGACTTGTCCAATTAAAAACCTTCCACTTTTTCCCCTGATGAAGTCCTTTGTTGAGTTGTCAATGTGTTTTGGGTTGTTGGCTTGCTGCATAATGAAGTTCCTCCTAATTAGATTGGATGCATTTCTGTGTAAATTGGCAGACAATGTTTCTGTAGACTTCTGAATTCATTTTGCTGCTAAAATCATGAGTTCCATCATCAATAAAGATTAGTGAGCCTGTTCTTGAAGCAGCCGTGCAGGTCCAAGCCATAACACTACCTCCTGCTTGACTCATGAGCATGTATGTTTTAGATCATAAGCAGATCCTTTCTTTCTCCACACTTTGGCCTTTCCATCACTTGGTAGAGGTTAATCTTTGTTCCTGAACTTTTATCATCTCTGTATTTCTCTGCAAATTCCAATCGGGCTTTCCCAATCTTACTGCTGATGAGTAGTTTGTGGTCAGGACTTTGACTTGGCCATTCCAAAACATTAACTTTATTCTTCTTTAACCGTTCTTTGCTAGAACAACTTTTGTGCTTAGGGTCGTTGTCTTGCTGTATGACCCACTTTCACTTGAGATTCAGTTCATGGACAGATGCCTTGACATTTTACTCTAGAATTTGCTGGAATAATTCAGAATTCATTGTTCCATCAATAATGGCAAGTTGTCCTTGCCCAGATGCAGCAAATCAGATCAAAACCATGATACTTCCATCACCATGTTTCACAGATGGGATATAGTTCTTATGTTGGAGTGCGGTATTTTCCTTTCTCCAAACATTTACACAACCACATTTAAACTTAAAATCTGGTTGTGCCACCATTATCAGCAATACCTCCAACCAAACGCTTCGATAACTGAAGATCAGTCTTTCACTTACTTCCAGGACTAGGATTTAATCCTGTGCTTTGGATCACTGTCTTGCTGCAGAATCCAGTTACGCTGGAGTTTCAATTTACAGACTGAAGACCGGACATTCTCCTTGAGGATTTTCTGCTAGAGAGCAGAATACATGTTTCCCTCAATTACTGCAGCAGAGCATCCCCACACCATCACACTTCCTCCACCATGCTTGACCGTAGGTATGATGTTCTTTTTGTGGAATTCTGTGTTTGGTTTAAAACAGATGTCACTGGACTCCTGTCTTCCAAACAGTTCCACTTTCCACTCATCAGTACACAGAACATTCTCCCAAAAGGTTTGAGGATCACCAAGGTGTGTTTTGGCAAAATTCAGATGAGCCTTAATGTTCTTCTGGGTTAGCAGTGGGTTTTCACCTCACCACTCTTCCATGGATGCCATTTTTGCCCAGTGTCTTTCTGATAGTGGAGTCATGAACAGTGACCTTTATTGATGTGAGAGAGGTCTGTAGGTCCTTTGATGTTCTCCTTGGCTCTTTTGTGACTTCCTGGATGAGTCGTCGCTGTGCTCTTGGAGGAATTTTAGAAGGTCGTCACTTCTGGGAAGGTTCACTACTGTGCCGAGTTTTTCCATTTGGAGATAACGGCTCTCGCTGTGGTTCTTTAGAGTCCCAGAGCCCCTGAAATAGCTTTGTAACCCTTCCCAGACTGATGTACTTCAATCACCTTCATCATCATTTCTGGAATTTCTTTAAATTTCAGCACAGTGTGTTACTGAGTAAGACTTTTAACCAACTCCATGCTGTTGATAAAGTTCTATGTAAGTGTAGATGTGATTGAACAGGGTTTGCAGTAATCAGACCTGGTTGTGTCTCGTCCAGCTGAACCCCGTTATCAATGCAGTTCCATAGATTTGGGGAATTAGTAACTATGGGGGCAAATACATTTTCACACAGGCCCAGTTGGTATTGGATAACTTTTTTGCTTCAATGAATAAAAACTGTATTTTGTGATTACTCAGGTTGCCTTTGTTTTAATTTCTGAAATAATTTAGTATGAGATATAAAAAAACAGAAGAAATCAGGAAAATACTTTTTCACAGCACGGGATCATGTTTCCTTCTTGAGAATCAGTGAATGTTTGCACCTTTTGTAATAGTTGTATACGAGTCTGTATTAAGAATCAAGCGTATGTAAACTTTTGAACTGGTTCATTTGTGTCAGTTCAGTTATTATTGTGTCTTGTGGACTATATGTAAACATGTTATGTGAAATAGCTTATTCAGGGCAGGACTATATAAAAAACTAAATGCAATTTTTATGATCCCTCTTTTTAAAAAATGATTAACATTTTTCAGATTCTGCAAAGCATATGTAAACTTATGACCTCAACTGTATCGGTGCATCTTCTGCTACTCTTACCAGTTCAAGACACCTCTGAAGCGCTCCTAAATGCTAATCTATTTAATGCTAAAGGACACAATACATAGCTTCCATTATAAGGCCTAAGTAAATTTCTTGATTTCTTCTGGCACAAAATTTTACTCTGATTGGCTTTATGCATACCGAGCCAGAACTTTAACCATTTTTAATGAATACTTTTACAGGAAAAAAGGCTGACCGATGTCATCATCATTGCGCTCGGCTGGCTCCTTCTCCAGACACTCTCTCACCACATCTCGGCCAAGTATATTATCTGAGGCATTCTCAAGGTCTTCATCTTCCTCATACTCATCATCTGAATCCACAGGTGCCTCTGGGAGCCCGGACAAATCCAGGTCACCAACTTCACTCTCTGTGGCCTAAAAGAGTTTAAAATGCACTTATAATATGCACCATCGTTCTATTCCTACTTTTGCGGTTGGTTCAAATGACAGGCCTTTTTAAAATTAAGCCAAAGAATATGAAATGTTCCTTTATCTATACTGCTCCCTTGTTTTCACAAAGGATAAAAAATGCAGGATAGATAGAGATAGATAATACAGAAAAAGAGCGACGCCTTGTGAATTATTGTAGAACAACATCATGATAATATAAAAAGTGTATGAATAAAACAAGTCATTACATGGTAGATATCTGATAAGCTACTGCTCGCTGAATCACTGCCGATGCTGCATCCTGATTGGCTGGGCGGTACTGGCATCACGGGCGGATGTGGGTGATCCGTCAAGTGCATCTTGCCAAAATCTCCAGGAAGCTGTTGACACAAGACCAGAAACAACAGGGGATTTAACATAGATGGAATTAACAAGGCCAAAGTAAAGTACTGCTGGTTTTTATCCATAAATACCTTATGCAAGCTAATATAACAGAGGCAGAGAGATATAACGAGAGACAAAGAGATGTACATTAGTATTATATACACATACATACATATATAGTAAATATATTTCCAATGTGGTTATTCACATGAAATTTTCAGCAGACATCAGTATTAACTCAAGAAATCTAGAAATAAAGAATTCACAACATTAAAGTTTATAAATAAAGTTATGACTAATAAAGTGGAATGACACGGGAAAAAAGTATTGAACACGCTAAGAAAAAGCAGTTCTCCAAGGCAAGGAACCAGCTGAAATCCGTACGTAATTATACCCGTAATTAATTATATCTGTGCAAATTAATATCAGCTGGGTCAGTAAATTGATGGTCTATAAAAAGGCTTTTCGTTATCAAGGTGTCACACAAGATACATCTCAGAATCTGATCATTGACGAAAATGAGTGCTTCCAAAATCTTGGAAGAATTTAAATCTGGTTTGGCTTAAAGAAACATTTACACAACATTACTAAAAGATTGATAAACAAGGTCCACTGTATGTTTTCCATTCCCAGACCAAAGGATACAATGTGATTTCACCAACATTTCAAGTCAGTCGTACATT